>NC_039368.1:40442997-40526044 GCF_003573695.1 Papaver somniferum
GAGATGTGGCTGGCATGGTTTTCCATTGGCACAGTGGTGCGGCTGGAATGGTTTTCCATTGGCACAGTGGTGCGGCTGGCATGGTTGGCATGCCTTGGCGCGGAGATGTGGCTGGCATGGTTTGCCATTGGCACAGTGGTGCGGCTGGAATGGTTGGCATGCCTTGGCGCGGAGACGTGGCTGGCATGGTTTTCCATTGGCACAGTGGTGCGGCTGGCATAGTTGGCATACCTTGGCGCGGTAACATGAGAATTAAGGTTTGGCATAGATGATATCAGTAGATGTCAAGGGTTCTGCCGTGGAACATGACCCATAAAAAAAGGTACCCCCGTAATTCTTGCATAGGCATGCTGATTGATTCAATAAATGTACTAATGGTCATAGTGACGTCATGTCAGTTGTACGGATTTACGATTTTAATCTTAAGATAAAAACCATCATCAACAACTTGATAATAGGTTCAGACTTAACCAAACACTATAGGATTGCTATCAAGTAATTAAGGAATTAACGTTTGTGTATTTTACTTCTAGTTATAATAAAAAAATTATAATTGTGGAAATAGAAAAGTAAAAGACACAGCAAGATTTTGTTAAAATAGGAAACTGCAAATGCATAAATACCCCGGGACCTTGTCCAGAATTGAATACTCTCAGAATTAAGCCGTTATACAAAATCTAAACCAACTTCATATAATTGATACCAAGCAACTAAACCTATAGTTCACCTAGTTCCCTCAGTATCCCTGTGCCTCCAATTTGCAACAAGTCACGCACTTGGAACAATTCCTTTGGTTCGTATTCCAAACAGTAAAGGAACAACAAATCTGTTCGGTAACAACGCTTTTCAAACAAGTGATATGAGTTTGACAAAAGGCTCTTCCGTTTATCCCAATAAACTCCTTTGTCGGGTTCTTAGATCAATCTATTCAACAACTACCAAAGTAATTGTTTAGACTATGCAATCAATATTATTAATCACAAAGAAATGTATTGATGTCGATCTACACAACTAATCAATCTAGTCTATCAAAAGATAAATCGATTATAGTTGGATCCCCAGCCGTTCAAGTTTTGTGCACACCAAAGATTATGAACTCAAATAAGAAATCTTCCTTGTCTTCAAATCTTTTTAGATCTTCAATAAACACCTACACACAAACAACTCGAATCTCTTGTGATCAATCACACACAGAACGGAGTCTGTTAACGATGGATTATCACAAGACGTCTTTAGATCTACAAATAGTTTAAAGATCCCCGTCGATACTTCGATCTAGTTTGAGTGAATATTATATCATAAGATAAGATTCTCAAGCATAAACAAACTAGGTGCAATCAAAGTTCAACAACCGTTAGTTAATCAAATCAATCGAAAACTAATAATAAACTTCAATTATCTAGTTTCCCATCAACGATACTTGTAGAGCTTCTCAATCCCAAAGAAGTCTTTAAAACGAGCGGTATTTCGCCTAATTATGGTACTTTCCTCTCCGAATAGACGGCTCCACCAGTAATAACATAACTAGGTAGTTTAACTGGCTCTGAGGATTAGTTTGCTCGAAATGCAAACTTCAATATTTATAGACAATGGAAGTTTGGACACCAAGGAATTTCCAAAACCGAATATTCTCAAAGATATGCAATAAAGCCAAAATAGGTTTTCGTAATTCCTGGAAATGCTCTGTCCAAATATCGACTGAAATCTCAATAGAAAATCTCCAATTAGTAAATGCACATTACCAATTTTTTATTTTCTAAAGATATGTATTTAATTGCTGGAAATTAAAAGTATATAAAACTAAAATACTTAATTAAAAGATTCTCAATTTATTTCGATCCGGGATTCTCCTTAGTTATTAAGGAATATCTTTGAACAATAATAGATAAGAATTACTGCACATGTTCAAAGTATGTCGACATCTTTACTTTGTAAATCCTTTTTCATATTACAATCTTGGAACCGATTTTCCACACTTCCAAACGAGTTTAGAATTGGTTCATCTGATTTCCAAGAAATATGTGATTGATCAAAAACATTCAATCACCATTCATGGGTTTAACGGTTCTACCAAACACAAGTTCGGTTCTACCTCTAAGTGGATACTAGGATCGGTTACACTAGTTTCCATAAATGGATAACTAAGTACCAGGATCGGCCACCACTTTGTCATGGTATTACTTGTGATCGGTTTCACAAGTTATAGGATCGGTTACACCAATGACTAAAACTTGTTAACCTACTACAAGGATCGATTACACATCTTGTGATTAGTCCCACCAAGTTCTAGGATCGGTTACCCAATGACTAGGAATGGTCACACCAATTACAAATATCGATCATACCATCTCAGGTGATTACTTAAGATTGGTTTCACTAATAAAAGTCATACCGATACATATGTCAAGCATTGTGAATAGTTTTATCAAGATACATAAACAAGTTATGAGCGGTTATACTAAACACACATATTGGTAATCTAAAGATTTGCAATGAATAACAATACCAATAAGCCTAGCGATTTTCCTTTCGATTCACAATTTTTTTTTATGAATGTACTTCCTTTAAACGAATGTAAAACATTGTTTCTTAGGACGAAATCTTCACCCATACCCATACACATAATCACAATAGCATTCATACGATTATGTCGATGTCTTATATACGAAGTTCAAAAGATAGGCGTTATACTTCGTATTATAATTCCTTAATACTACGTCTAACAAGAGTATAATCGTTCACAACTTCGCAGTTATATTTTCAGTATAGCACGATTTGAAAGATACGTTAGGAATGAAACAGTACAAATCAAAATATTACGAACCTCAAGAGGAAGGATGATGTCGTCGTTGTAGATCTTTACTTCTTCACATTCTTCAAGTCTTCGAGTAATACTTGTATGTCTCATTTCCTAATAACTTTCTAGCTAACCTATACGAAGTTGACTCTTTAAATCAGTTTTGGTTCACTAAAATATGACAACCAAACTTGACATACCAATGCTTGGTGGGTTCAACAGAGTTATGCTCTAACACAAGCTCTAGAGGATGATTTTTACAAACCCATAGTTTTCATAAGTGCCTGCGCTTCATCAATCTCTAACTCTCTTTCCATAAAAATCAAATCCACCGTTTAAATGTATGATATACATTATAATTCTATAATGACGTACCGTGGAGCAACTTTTGACAGTAGACTTTTGTAAAGGTATTCATGTATGTTGCACAGATTGGTTGTACGAGCAAAGATACAGTGGAAACTAAGTTACCAGGGTTAGTTTATTTGGTATCAGCTACACAAGGTTGCATTGTAGGAAATAGTGTAGCGATTTAATTCTGAGAGTATTTAATACTAGACTAGGTCCCGCAGTCTTTTTCACAAACAATTTTACTCGTTAACAAAATCGCTTGTATCATGCTTTATTTTGTTTCCGCATTATAATTGTCATCACCATAATTAAAATATAAGCACCTGAATGTCAAAAATATCTTCATTGACTCTTTGATATATTAAGGCTTAAACAAGATCATATATGAAATATATACTGTATAGGTTAAATATAAAAATAATCAGTGGTGTACCCTCATCTTTTCACCATATGATCAAGGAGATTTTTTTCTGAGTGATGCCACGTCTAGCACAACCACATTCACCCTCGGAGAAACACTAACACTAAGTATTACTACAGTTGAATAATCTTTCATGGTCTCGCAAAAATAAAAAAAATAAAAAAATTTCATGATAATTAAAAAAATTACAACTGAATTTAGGTTTCTACTAAAATGGTTGATATGATAAAACTAAAATTTTACATCCATCCAATCTAAAATAAACAAGTCATTGTAATATAGTGCTAAAGTTGTTGGATGATGATTCCAGCGATATGAGTTTGAAACTTGTCCGCATCCGGGTGGGGGATCTTTCTTTCTTTGCCTCGCTACATGGGTTAGCAAGCATTTTCTCAAAAAAGTGGTTTTAGAAGGAAAAAAAGTTGTTCGGGGATTGTATACAGGCTTTGTTTGGTAAAATTTATGATTATTTATTTATGATGATAAATAATCATAAATTGGTAAATGATTTTTTGATTACAAACATTTATTTATGATTACAAACAGTTTCTTCTTCAGAGAATTGATTATTTTAGAATGATACTCTCAAAAAGGAGAGGAAAAAGGATGATCTAGGATCATTTTTTTAGTCACCTATTCATTTTTTTTCTCTCTTGATAGTTTAGAAAAAATAAATAGAAAAATATCCGATTGAATTTTTTTAGAAGAAATAATTGATTATAATAATTTTTAATCATAACATTTTTCAATACATTAGAATTTCGATAAATTAATCTTTGATAAATTAATTACCTCACTAAAATAATAAAATTTTCCGGTCCCAACTACGCTTGTACAGGTTAAATTTTAACTCGATAAATTAATAAATTTGCTAAAATAATAATTTTTTCCGGTCCCAAGGCTATTAATTTATTGAAGTTTTACTGTATATGCAAATAATGGATTTTATATTAAGATAATCGATTATTGCAATAGTTACCAATTACATATAGAATTCACTATAATTTTGATAATGGATTACGGGATAATATATTATAATAATGGTTACCAAACAACCCATAACCGGACGTGATGATAATTTAAAGGGGTCGTTGTTGGGATAAAGGGGTACTGTTGGGAAATTGTATACAATCGGATTTAAGGGCTATGCTTTGAGAGGGAAAGGGGAAGGTTAAGAGATAGTAGGGCATGAGCATCGTCACCATAGGCATTATAATATTAACATGTGGCACATGCCGATGATTCATTCACAATGTACGCAATCATCATTTGATTTATTTACAAGGAAACCATCTAAAGATTTGATCAGGTCAAATGATCTTGATATTATTTTTCTGATTGAAACTAAAAACACCACTAGGAAAATGAACCACTATGTTGCTCCTTTTAGTTATCCAAATGTTTGCTTCATTGATCCAATAGGGTGTTCTTGAGGGCTTTGTCTTCTATGGAAAGATGAGATTTGATCTTAACATTATTGAATCTAAACTTAACTCGTTTCAATGTACTATTAAATTGGATGCTAAAACTGACTACTCTCTTGTTAGTTTTCTCTATGGCTCTTTGGAAAAGCAGGCAGTCTTAATGGGAATGTTGTTATTCAGTCAATATTCCTTGTGTGGTAATTGGTAATTTGAATTTTATCTTAAAGAAGGAGAAAAATGAGGGTGGAAGTATTGTTAGCCAAACCCAACTGGATACCTTTAATGATCTTTTGGATTGCAATGATTTTCGTAGTATCCAATACATAGGTAATCCCTTCACTTGAACCAATAAAGAAAAGGCCAAGAACTCATTCTTCAGAGACTAGATAGGTTTGTGGCTGATATTAGATGGCTGAACAATTTTCCGAATGCTGTTACTTATAATCTAATCCCTCTTGCCAGTAACCATTGTCCAATTTGCTGGCCACTTCTAGAATTGAGTCTAGTATTCACAAACCCTTCAGAGTGAATAAAATGTGTTTCAAAGGTCCTAGTTGTAAAGATCATATTGCAAATACTTGGAACTCTTACTTGAATGGTTCTGCAACTTTTAGACTATCAAAAACTTTGTTTAATACCAAACACATGTTGAGGAATTGGAATTATATGCATTTTGGTAATATTTATACTGAAGTCAGTAAAGTAAAATCTCAAATTGACATGCTTAACTCTCGTAATAGTAATCCTCTTGATGCTGAGTTTGTTAGATTACAGAGTAGACTCAATTACTAGTATGGTGTTGAAGCTGATTATTGGAGACAGAGAGGAAATGATGATGATCTCTTGTTAGGAGACTGAAATACTGCTTATTTTCACCAAAACACCAACTTCAGGAGGAGAAGAACTCAGATAGATTCTATTCAATCTGATATTGGCATTCGGCTAACTGAGTAGACATTGCTGGTAATCTCAAATATCATTTTCTCAATATGAGAAGAACTTCCAATCCTCCTTCCCCTTCTAGTTATCATGATTTTATTACTCCATGAATAATTGATGAAGACAATGCCAGACTTGTTTCCCCTCCAACTTGTAAAGAGATAAAAAAAATATTGTGTTTGCTATGAAACTTTGAACCACTCCTGGTCCAGATGGTTTTCCTCCTGCTTTCTTTCAGACCATGTGGGAGACTGTTGGTGATGAGCTACTTAGAATGGTTCAATATTTCTTTCATTCCAAGCACATGTTAAATCAAATGAGTCACAATTTCATATCGTTGATACCTAAGAGCAATTGTCCAAAGAGAGTTGGTGGACTTTAGGCCTATTAGTCTTTGTAATACTTCTTAAAAATTTATTTATAAGCTTCTAGCCACTAAAATTAAGTCCATTCTTGAAAAAAAATATATCTCCTTTTCAAACTGCTTTTGTCTCCGGAAGATGTATACATGATAATATTGTTATTGCAAGAACTTGTGGATTCTATGAAGAAATGAAGGGCTAAAAAAGGCTGGATGGCAATGAAACTTGATATGTCAAAGACATTTGATAGAATTGAGTGTCCATTTTTACTTAATACTTTGGAAAAAAAAAGTTTTTGTAATGATATCTGCACTATGATTGAACAATATATAAGCATTGTGTCAACATCCATTTTTCTTAATGGCTCGCTTGGTGAGATTTTTACTCCTCAGAGGGGTTTTAGACAAGGGTATCATTTGTCTCCTTACCTATTCATTTTATGCATGGAGTATTTCTCTAGAGCTTTGTTATCTGCTGAACATAATCATCTTATTCATGGTATAAAAGCTAATCAATATTATCCTGCAGTTTCTCACTTATTCTTTGCAGATGACTGTCTTATTTTTTCTAAAGCTAATGGGAGAGAAGCTATGAATTTGGTTAATATCATTGAGCAATTTAGTTATTTCTCAGGTCAGTCTATCAACTATGAGAAATATGGCATTGTTTTTAGTAAAGGGGTTCCTAACCAGGTGAAGAATGAGATTTCTACCATTCTGAACATCAAGAAACTGGCTCATAATAACAAATATTTAGATTTACCTCTGCTTCTTCAAAAGAGTGAAATTCAATCATTTTCTTATCTTCTTAATAGATACGGTGATAGACTTTCACCCAGACCAAATTTTTTGAGAACACCAGGAAGAACATTTATGACTCAATATGTTTTAGGTAGCTTAGCCTCACATCACATGTCTGTATTTCCCATCCCTAAGAATCTAACTGATAAGATGGACTCCATACTGATGATGAGATTTTGGTGGAATAAGAAAAAAAAAAGGAAAAAGAGGTCTCTATTTTAAAAAATGGAGGGAAGTTGCTCAACCAAGAGCTTTTAGGGGGATTGAATATGCAAAAAAAATGAAATCACTCTTTACTTTCTAAATTATCCCGGAGAATGCTACATTCTCGTGATAAGCTATGGTTTCAAATCTTAGAAGGTTATTTTCATAACTCTGATCCTTTATTTGATTATATCATCTCTAATGGTTCTTGGATATAGAATGTGTTTGTATGGGTCTGGAAATTATTAAACAATATGCTTGTTGGGAAATGGGGGATGAAACTTCTATGAATATTTGTAAAAATAGATGGATACCATCAATACCTTCTAATGTTAATTATAATTTTGCATCTTATACCATGAAAACTGTGTCTCAGCTAATAGATGCTAATACTAAAACTTGGAATGCACAGGTGATTCAAGCTTTGTTCGATAATGCAACTGTGGATCAAATTTTGAATATATGGATCCCGTTTGAAGGAAAATACTATCTTAGACGGCAACCTAGCTCCAATGGTCAATTTTCAGTAAAATCTGCTTATAAAGCAATTTTGAACAGTAGGAATTAAGTTGTTGGTTTTACTAATAATGTTCCTATTTCATGGATGCATTTTTGAAAAAATAATATTCCTAACAATATACTCCATTTTTTGTGGAAATGTATCCAGAACTGTCTGCCTGTATGTGATAAGTTAGCTAGATTTTGTCAAAATATTGATCATATATGCCCTTTATGTAATATGTATAATGAAAGCATGCAACATATCTTCATAGAATGTAGTTTCACCAAGACTGTTTGGAATGTTGTTGATCTTTATTTTGGCCAAAATTTGGCTAATGTGGGTTTTACTGATTGGCTTTGCGGTTTGTTTCAGGTGAACAATCAGAGTGGAGTAAGAGATCATATGCTCAAATGGTTTGTTTTTGTTATGTGAATGTATGGAAATGTATATTTAGAAAAGTTTTTGATAATTTATGACCTAGTGTAAACCAAATAGTCCATCGGATACGTTTAGACTATTCAGATTGGATTAGAGTGGATACTCGAAATTCTATACCTAGTGATCCAACTAAAATCCAGATTAATAGAGCTTGGAAAAGGCCTCAAAATCCTTACATGAAATTGAATTTTGATGCAGCATATAAATATGAAACAAATGATGTTGGGGTTGGTCTAATTCTAAGAATTTCTGCAGGTAATCCAGAAGGATTTAGATGTTGTTGGACCAACGCAATAGACCCTGAACAGGCTGAAGCTAAAGCATTATTGGAAGCGAAACTTCGGGAAAAAAGTAAACGAGTTCAAGCATTGCATTTTGAGGGTGACTGTCAAAATGTTATCACAGATTTGAATGGTAGATTAGATGCAATCAAGTGGCCGACAAGAAATTTAATTATCAATTGTAACACTATTTTGAATTCCTTTGTCACTTGGAAATGCACACATGTGCATAGAGATGTAAATAATGTTGCTCACTCGCTGGATAAACATGGTATAACTGGTTTTTCATCTGAAGAATGGTCAAACAATATCCCTGCTTGGATAACACGATGTATCCATAGAGATAATGATCAGAGGCGGAGCTACCGTATGACCAGGGATAGCTTAAGCCAGCCCCAACAACATAATCAACCATTTTTTTCGTAGCCTTTTTTGAGTTGGGGCATAATAAAAAGACCCTTAATTTATTTCGGACTGGGATCTCCTTGAGTAGTTAAGGAATATCTTTGAACAATAAAATATAAGAGTTCTTGATCGTGTTCAAAGTATGTTGACATCTTTTCTTTGTAAATTCTCTTTCATATTTACAATCTTGGAATCGATTATACCACACTTCCAAACAAGTTTAGAATTGGTTCATCTGTATTCCAAGACAACTACGTGATTGATCAAATATCAAATCATAATCATGGGTTCAATCGGTTTCGTGGATGGGGAAAAACGGTTTGCTGGTTTTTCAGGAAATTGAAGAGTCGAGCGTGCGGACGAGACTCCTCTACCGATCAAACTGCTGAACCTCACACAGATGCACTGCAAGGGGAGTGCTTAGATTCGAGAGATAAATCTTTAGGACTCTGGCCTAAACCAAGTCAATGGCTGTTCCAAAGTCAATTCGGTCGCAAAGAGAGAGATGGGTTGATCTGTAGGAGGGAAGCTGAGAATTGTGTGGGATCAATGGTGATCAAGGATTGTGGATGTGTTGAAGGTTTCTGCAAATTGATGAACTGTTGAAGTTGAGTTCTGTGAATAAGTTTTAATCGAGTTGTTGACGAATGATGATATTTATCTGTTGTCCTCGATTTAGATATTGCAAGAATGATGAACACCCTGATCCCTGTAAGTGTGACGGTTTCTTGAGTGAAAGAGTGGGAAAGTGGAAGATCGTGGTGAAACCAGTTCCAGGTCGTGCGAGACTTGGTTAACCGTCCACCTACTACTTTGCTAACTCCTTCAACCGTTGCACGACTTACTCACATTCTCATCCTGGATAAATCCACGTGCCGTAAGCCGCCAAACCAAAACCCTGATTGATATCCCCCATATGACATGATTGGAGTCTCACGAATCGTGGAGTCTGCATGACATACGTGTATTTTATTAGTCAATTGTTGACTGCTTAGATAATGAATCTAAGTTTTAGTTGAATCGAGCATGAGCATGAGTTCTGTGAATAAGTTTTAATCGAGTTGTTGACGAATGATGATATTTATATGTTGTCCTCGATTTAGATATTGCAAGAATGATGAATACCTTGATCCCTGTAAGTGTGACGGTTTCTTGAGTGAAAGAGTGGGAAGGTGGAAGATCGTGGTGAAACCAGTTCCAGGTCGTGCGAGACTTGGTTAACCGTCCACCCACTACTTTGCTAACTCCTTCAACCGTTGCACGACTTACTCACATTCTCATAGTGGATAAATCCACGTGCCGTAGGCCGCCAAACCAAAACCCTGATTGATATCCCCCATATGACGTGATTGGAGTCTCACGAATCGTGGAGTCTGCATGACATACGTGTATTTTATTAGTCAATTGTTGACTGCTTAGATAATGAATCTAAGTTTTCGTTGAATCGAGCATGAGTGATCAAATGCTCAATGCAACATGTTAGACATTGCTCGAATATTGTAAATTTGAGCAACTGAGCAAGTACTGCTCGACGAATTACTGAATATTGATAGTTGGATCAATATTCGAGCAATTGAGCAAGTATTGCTCAATTCGACGAATTACTGAATATTGATAGTTGGGAAATTGAGCAAGTATTGCTCAATTCGACGAATTACTGAATATTGATAGTTGGATCAATATTCGAGCAATTGAGCAAGTATTGCTCAATTCGACGAATTAAATTAATGAATATTGGTAATGTATCAATATTTGAGCAACTGAGCAAGTATTGCTCAATTCGACGAATTATTTATTGGTGACGTGACGTGACCCAATAAAATATTAATTAAAATATTGGTAGATTACCGAATATTATATAATAATCCGCGTGTTGTTTGATGGATCAACATAAATTTATTTAGTGTTTGAACTTGCTTAGAATGATGACTTGTTGAGCGTTTGTTCGAAACCCTAATTTTTGATTAATTGATCATTAATTGACGAATTACTGAAAATAGGTCATGAACGAAGGAGGGACCGGCCACATGGTATTATGGACGTCCATGTGATGCCCAGTTGCTCGAGTGAGCGTGCATTAGGGTCCTGAGTTGACCGGTTGGTGAAGGAATGATGATTAAATGTTGGTTTCATCATTTATTGAAATAGTGCTAGATTGAGCATTAGGTGATAAAACCTAATTATGGAAAAGTGAGGGACCGGCCATGATGGCATGAGACCGGCCCTTGGTGTTCGTGGGATAGCTGGTGGGCGTTCGAGCAAACTCCAAGTTGGTTGGAAAGAATTTGGACTCAATATGAGCAATTGCGCAAATTAGGTCAAAATTGTGAAAACGTGTGGGACCGGCTCGTTTCAAGCCTTAGATCCACCCTTGGTCGGTCAAGGGAGCATGCTCATGTCACCATAATGCATGTGTTTCAGTCCTGAGAGTTTCGGCATTTTTTGATGTGTGTTTTCATGACTTCCACTTTATTTGATCATGTTGTGAATGCATAATAATGAACCTTGATGATGTTAGATTATTACACCTTAGGTTTACGATTTATTTTAGTTTCCTTGCTTGGATTTCTCTAATCCCATGTAATCTTCATAATAGATGCCAATTATTGAAGTTGGGAATGATAGAACCAATGATGACGATTCGAGCAATACGGTGAATCCAAATGACGATGCTACCATCTCCGCACATCAAAGTCATGAGGATGTTGCTACTGAAGTTGTCGAGGAGGAGATGATTCCAATTGCCACCACTTCAGAGGTAGAAAAAACTGTGCCAGACGTGGAAGAAACCGTGATCGACCAAATTGACTCCGCTGCTTCAATGGAAATAGAAGAGGTTGCTCCAGTCGTAGAAGAGCTCGATCTAGAGATGAGAGAAACGATGGGAGTTGTTGAAAATCGTATAGTGTTATACAAGTATCCTACTGCAAGGGTCGTTCTTGTTCCTCTATTTGGTGAGTCATTCCCACACCATGAATTTTTCGGTGGATTCAGTGTTCCCAATGCATATGCGGCCATGTATACAAAAATATGGGAGAGTTATGGTCACATTGTCGTCGACGTAAATCCAGAAAATATTTATTTCTCCACTAATCAGGTAGGAGCTCTTTTGCGAGTTATAGATGACATGCGAACCAGGGCCAGAAATACCGTAACTCTAGGTATACTCTTTGATTAGGAGCACAATCTGGATCATGCTGAGAATCTAGGCTTCAACGTGGGATGGCTTCGTGAAAGAATGGAAGCTATCAAATCAGCAATCAAGGAGAATGTACCTATGACAAGCGATGATGTGACGAAGCAGGAGTGGAGGTTGCTAGATTGACGAAAGAGCTGGAGTCGGTCAAGGAAGCTTTGCAAGTCTTGAAAGTTGCATAGGAGAAGAAATCTTACTTTGATGGCTTCCTTTAGTTCCTTTTCCATGATCTCTTGAACTTTGAACTTCTAAGAGATGTGAGGTTTTATTTTGGTTTTGGTTTTTGATCGGTTTTGGATAGGTGAATGATTAAGGATTTTCTTTTGGACTTAATAGGGATTTTTTTTTGAAGTAAAAGAACTTTGATAATTGCTGAATTCAAATACTGAATGCAAGTATTGCAAACGTTTTAGAGGGATTGAAAATACAATGAAAGAAAATCCTAAATGCAAAATCCCGATGTTTTGGACGTTCATGTCTTGAACTCCAACACCTCAAATGTCCATGTCTTAGGCTTCAAAAGATTTGAGCCATTTCTCACGAATCACTGGTACAATGGATTTATCATCCATGTCGATCAACTTGTAGTACCCACCGACCACGGATTTTTTGATCATGAAAGGCCCTTCCCAGTTAGGCTTCCTCCTTGAACGCTCTTTGAGTTTAACTGATTTGAGAACTAAATCTTCTTCATGAAATTTGTTGGGTTGGGTTGCTCGTGCCTTTAATCTTCTGCTGGTTAGGGATTCCTCGTACGTTAGGATCCCAGGTCTTAGAAGTTCTCTGCGGCACGTGTGGACACTCATGCAAGGGAGAGTACCCAGAATATTGGTTGTCAAAATCGGTAATTATTCTAGCAATGATCGTGTTTGTGAGATGTTGTATTCGTATAGGATCTGCATCTAACCACTTGGTGTAATATTATTGAGGCGAAGCCAGCCATTCATAGCGTTTGGTGATAGCCAAGTTATCAGCATAATTGAGTCCCGGACTAGGGTAGCATGTTTGAAAGTTGATAATACAGGCACATGAGGAGGAAATAGACTTGCCTGAGTGCGGAACCTCTTGAAGAAATCGTGTGCGCTCTCCTCAGGTTTTTGTGTGAGCTCCATCAAGGCTTCAACTTTCTCCAGATGTTCGAACGATGGATCATCCTCCTCTTCTTCTGAATCATGGATTTCCTCAACAGAGAAATGTGCAATTGAAGGTATCGGAGTTACCTTTCCATCATGAATCCATGTTCGTCCAAGAATCATGTCATACCCTGGATCTTCTCTGATTATGTGAAATTTGGTTTCCGTCCAAGTTGAATCAGCTTTTATCTTGAGAACAATGTAACCGTATGCATCCCTGGAGATCCCTTCATGGTCTCCGACTGAAACCGGATCATGAGTGGCTTCTTGTCGAGTGATTCTTGCAGCTCTGAGGGTTTTCAAAGGGATGATGTTGACAGCGGTGCTAACATCGACCAACACTTGCTTGAATTCATTTCCCTTGAGATGCACAGTGGTGAGCAGTCCCCAGTCGTACATCTCTTTGTCAGTGACTAGAGATTCAGAGAGCATTTCTGGAACGGATAGTCGTTTCCCAGACACTACATGGTTCAAAGCCTTGAACATGTCTTCCCAGACCAATTACAAGGATCGATTACACAACTCTTCTGTGATCGGTCACACCAGTTATTAGGATCGGTCACACCAACTACAAATATCAATCTTCCCATCTAAGGTGATTACTTAAGATCGGTTACACTATGTGACGGACCGGAAAATTACAACTAACACGCCTAGGCGTGTAGGCCATAACTTCTCTGATGCGCTATGATGATGCTACAATCCGGACCTTAAATCTAGGCAAATGCACGTCCATTTGCCCTTGCAAGAATGCTCGTGGAGCATAATGCGGCTATTTCAGTTTCCACACCGTTCTAACTTACCCTTGTTCTGGGAAGGATTCAAATCCATAGAGGCTATGATCGATGCATTTTGCATGCATCACTGGCTTCCGAGTGTTGTCCAGGCATAAGGCATGATTGTACTTCCACATAGGCCATTGACGTCCTAATTCCATCTCTCTTAGGCTCATTATTATGGGATTAATACGAACAACAATTGACCAGAACTTAGGAATTTCTTGAATAATCTCACTCCTTTGTTATAGAGACGCCTTAGTATTTTGTTATCACGCTTCCCCATTTCCTCCTCTCACAACTTATCCTTATACTCATACTCCGTTTTCCGCGTATTTTAAAGTGTATTATGTGTCATCTCTTTAACCTGTATGCATGACATATAAATAAACAGTAATACCTAATCAAGCTTTACACATTCCAGTATCACTCAATTTAAGAAGCAAACATCATCAATATATAAGAACTACATAGTCAAGCTCATCTTCTAATTCCATCAGGTAAGAATCGGTCCCGTCCCGTACCGAGTTAAACAGGTACAGGTCCCGTCCCGTATTGCATAGGTACAGGTACCGGCCATAGGGAGGTACATGTACTGAGCTAGGCAAAAATCCGTATCGTCCCGCCCCACGTGCAGCCCTAGGTGTCTAAAACACCTTAATATTTATCTATTGTTTATGCTTTCTTTGCTAAGTTTTCTTGTAAATTATGTATCTTATGTTTGGTTTCGAGTGTTTAGGTACTTTTGAGTCATTTGGAACAAAAGAAGAAGAAACATGGCAAAAAGGTGCAAATGCTGTTGGAGGCGGATTATTTCTCATTATTTGTTTTTATTTCTTTATCTCTGTCTGAAAAGCATGTCATCTTTAGTGATGCAAATTATTGTTTGAAAAGCATGGCAGCTTTAGTGATGAAGAGAAATTGAAGAGAAGAAGTAGATTTGAGAAGTAAGAGACGAGCTGCTGTTGGTGGAAAAATTCGAAGAAGAAGAGGACGTCCATTTGGAGCGAAAAGGAGCAAAAGGATCGATTCACAGGTGAGGAATGCGTTGTCAGTTCCCTGCGACCGACAGTTGAGCAAGGAAGAAAATAGGCAGTCAGTTTGCTGAAACCGACGGGCCAAATACTCACTTTGGCATCCCTTATCCAAGTCACTGGATGTCAATATCCAGTCCGTACAGACAGACCTAATTAGGTGGTGTTTCTCAGACAACTAGTTTGTCTTTCATTACCACTCAGCCTCAAATTCAGAAAGAGGGATGAGTGATGGGGGCACTGAAATTCAGAGAAAGGAGATTAAAAAAGATGATGCTGCTGGGTCGAATGAAAAATGAAGTGATAGCTGCAACTGATGCGTGAGAGAAGAATAGCTAGATATAGATGTTTAATTGCTGCTGTTAATATCTAGGGTTTTGAATTTAATTCTGATAAGATTATTCCGATGATACCTGGTGTTAACAGTGAGAAATTAAAGTAGAAGACGATGATTATCATGGGTTTGATGGTCGATTGAAGAGATGGGTATTCTCAGATTTGAGATTGAAGGAGTAATTGAGAGTCTGATGAAGTTTAGAAGAGTGGGTTTTGAGTTGTAAGAAGATCTGAAGCTTCAGAAGCTAGGTTTGAGCAAAACTTGGGATCTGATGATGTGATGGAGGAGTTTATGTTAATGTTTATGTTCGATTAAAGATGGGAATGATTCAGATTTGGGTTTTACTTTTGTCAGTGGATGATTCTAAGGAAGAAAAGGTAGATTTGAGCTGCTTATGGGTTGTTGAATCTGAGAAGAACAAGGAACAAGAAATGATGGGTTCTATGGTGGTATGGATGTGTCACAGGAAGAAATGGAACTTGCCATTAAGTTGATAGGGATGAACTGAAGTGCAGCTGTGTTGAGCTGAATTCTATGGCTAGAGTGTGATGTTCAGGCTATTTTTCTTGTTGGTACAGGTGCTGTGTGTTGGCTCAAGAATGAATTAGATGAATGTTAGGTCAAGGAGATGGTAATTTCAGGTGGCGTTGAGCACTGGTGGTTGATATGAAACTGGAAGTGAAGCAGATGAGATTTGAGCTCATAGAGGAGATGGCTTATGATGAAGTTTACAAGGAATGGTTACAGTTGCAGCTTAACTGAAGCAATACAGAGAAGGGAATTGATTGAGATGCTGATGCTCATGGAGCTGCTCTGTGTGGTAGCTGAACTGAAGCTGCAGAATGGTTGTGTAACTGGTGTTGCATTGCAGAAGCTACAAACTAGAGACAGAGTTATGAATGATATTGTTAAACTGTGGCAATGGTTAGGAGATTGCAGGTCTTAAGTGCAGTGGTGATGATGTTGGAGCTGAAGGAGGTTGCAGTCTGCGTGGTATTTGAATGAGCAGAATGGAGTGCAGATGATCGTGGTGGATGATGTTTCGATTGTAATGCTGAGACAATGGAGCTGAGATGTTACAGAGATTGATGTGGCTTGAAATTGAATGGGTTTGTTGGTTGAAGTTGCAGGGACAATGGCTGCCACTGAATGTATGAATGGGTTGAGCTAGTGCAGTAAATTGGGATTGCAGGATTGTGCAACATAAGGGCTGGCCTGCGCAAGATTAGCTCTGGCCTGCAAAATGGCCCTGGCTTGATCAACTCAGACTAGTCAGCCTCATTAGATAACCTGACTGTTTCCCTGACTCGGTGCTTGACCCGAGTTAACTCGGCTGACCTGAGATTTGACCGGTGACCGGGTGGACTTTGCCGGTCACCTGATCTACTTTTCGAATACTTTCACTTTTACGGCCAACTTCCGGCTTGAAACCAGTTTTCCGGCAACTGTTTTTGGGCAGAATTCTATATGGGTTTTTCTCTGCATATGGGCTTGGTGGACATCTTTGTATTGGACTTTGGAGACTTGACCTAATTTTGGAAAGCAAAGGAATATAAAAGGAAGACTTCTACAACTTTTGCAGTACCACGTATTATTTTTGGAGCTTTGGAGATAGGATTTTCTTTAGTATTTATTTTTCATCTTATTTATTTGATTACTGATTATGATGAACTCCATAGCTATGAATAGCTAATTTAATATTATTGGTTAAGGATGTAGTCCTATTTCTAAAACGTGTGCTTGAGTTATGTATTAGTTTTCTCTCTTTGTTTTCGTTCAAATCTCTACTGTTTTTAATAATCACACGATTGATGTATTGTGATAGGATTTAGGTGTTTGTTTAGTTAAGTGGCCAATTAATTGAACTTCCGTCCATGTCCATAACTATTTTAGGGTTTTTCATCGAGCGATAACCCCAAATACAAGTAGCATGATGTGATCACGGTTTGTAGTGATATACTCATGTGATCATATGTAGAGTTTGACCATTGTCCGAATTGTCATGCGTAATGTATGATAATTCCATTGATTAGCCTATTTCCAAAACTTAATGCTCATAGGAATTGAACTTAATTAGCGCAACGCGTTAGGTTAATCTTTAGGTAGAATTCACATACGCAGCTCTAATGTGTGTGTTAATGAACTTAGGAAATTAATGGAATATCTTGCTCTCTTGATACTCTAAGATTTTGATGATGAAGAGATTAAATTGTAATTCTAATCATGTATGCAAGCACATGTTTAAGATTGAAGACGAACTCCTTGACCAATATTTTCATTTTATTGATTAAATTCTACTATTTACTTTGCTTTTGATTTACTTTTATTGTTTGCTTAATATCAGAATTCCCCCGAATTTGGTTACTTAGGAAATTGAATACATAATAACTACAATTGCCTCTCTGTGGAAAAGAACTCTTTCTTATCATATATTATAGGAAAGTGAAACTATTTTTGACGCATACGACAACGATCAAATGCCCATGCTTAACATGTTCCATTAACAACTCTACGCATCTATAAATGAGGCCTAAACATCATTTACACCGTTCCGGCTAAGCTATAAATCTTACTTGGTGCATGGTACGCATATGCACCTTCAACCAAGTACTCCTCCCTATATATGTTAACTTGACATTTTTACAACTTAAATTGGGAGACCAAAAATCATTCACCAACTCCCACTTTTACTATTCATGGCTGTTGCCATATTTTTGTGAATAACCGGCCAAGATAGCTATTCACTGCCAATGCCAACACCAATGTCTAGCCATGATGGCTGTCCGCTGCCAACCCGATATCCAGCCATGATGGTTGTCCGCTGCCAACCCGATATGCATACATGATGGCTGAACATTGTCAACGCATTGGCCCTAGGCCAATGTTACTTTTACTACGCAATGGAAACTTGAGGTGAAGCTTCATCTCATGCCATGACGCATCTTTTAGCATACGCCATGCTAAAATCACGGGGTGTTACAATATTCACCCCTTTAAAGAATTTTGTCCCCGAAATTCAAAACAAAAACTATCATGGATAAGCTCTTCGGTTTGAATTCCTAAGCAAAAGTCCCATACCAGATACTCAGAGATCAAGGGTTTCTTCAAGTTGTCGTGAACAACAATTTAGACCTTCTGAGAAAACGATCGATACCGCATACTCAGGAATCCAAAAAGAGTCTGCAACATTACCGAGAATCTCAATTGGCAAGTTCCAAATAGATATTTCAACAAAGTATCCCAAATGTGCATCCCATACTACGCACTCAGGAGTCCCTAAAGTTCATTAGGTTGGAGATGCCATGGAAATGACAAGATTTTAGCGCAGTACCGTGTGGAACATGATCCAGTTTCCCACCGTCGCTTACGATCATTCAGGTTGCCACTCGTAAGTGGGATGCTAGCTGGGCCTGACGATGCACACCATTGGCCAGTTTCCAACGTGTAGGGATGATCATTCCCATTGTCTACCCACCGTCCCAGACGGTATTTCGGATATCCACTCATAAGTGGTGTGCCACTTAGGCCAGGAAAACTCACGGTACCTAAACAATCTCAACTCGATTCTCAAAGTAACTGGCATAAAAGTTACCAACTCTTTCTGCGCAAAAGTTGGCCTACTCTCCAACTTAAAGTTTTCCATTAAGGAAAATAGTCGCTGACAAGCCTTTTCCGCACAGTCCCTAGAGTTATCTCGGAACTTGCTATGATGTCAACTGTGACGAACCGAAAATTACACCTAGCACGCCTGGGCGCGTAGGCCGTAATTTCTCTGATGTGCCATGATGATGCTATGATTCGGGACTTAAAGCTAGGCAAATGCACGTCCATTTCCTCTTGCAAGCATGCTCGTGGAGCATGATGCGGCTATTTCAGTTTCCACACCGTTCCAACTTACCCTTGTTCTGTGAAGGGTTCAAATCCATAAAGGCTATGACCGATGCATCTTGCATGCATCACTGGATTCCCAGTGTTGTCCAGGCATAAGTCATGCTTGGACTTGCACATATGCCTTTGACGCCTAATTCCATCTCTCTTAGGCTCATGCAGGCTCCGCTACTTGCATACTGATATGAGTTACTTTCCTGGACATGTCCAATGCACTATTGGTACATGCCTACGTCAAACGCCTTGATAGGAAGTATGAGGATCCAAGAAATGGAATGCAACTAGCCTCATCAAGTATGGACACAATCATCTCTTGCGTCGAGCTACCGAGCCAGATGATATGAGAGGCCAAAGTGCCGCAATCATCTCTAAATTAGATGATATGAGCGACAACGTGCTGGACCGGCAATGCTGCAACTCATTGCGGCTACCTACGTACCCTTCCCTACTCTAAAGAGATCAATCACAGAATGTAGTTCATCATCAACGGGACAGAAAATTTAAACCAACTCGTTTGCAAGGCCGTGGCCAAGCAATAATGGTAATGGCCTAGTCCGTGTAGGCCGTTTCGTCAAAATGCATATATAATATGCAATAACGATCTCGTGGCATGACATAGTAATGCCCATGCTTAACATGTTCCATTAGAAAGTCTACGTAGCTATAAATGAGGCCTAAGCATCATTCACACCGTTCCGGCTAAGATATAAAGCTTACTTGGTGCATGGTCCGCATATGCACCTTCAACCAAGTACCCCTCCCTATATATGTTAACTTGACATTTTTACAACTTAAATTGGGAGACCAAAAATCATTCACCAACTCCCACTTTTACTATTCATGGTCGTTGCCATATAATTCTGAATAACCGGCAAAGATAGTTGTTCACTGCCAATGCCAACTCCAATGTCCAGCCATGATGGGTGTCCGCTGCCAACCCGATATCCATCTATGATGGTTGTCCGCTGCCAACCCGATATGTAGACATTATGGCTGAACATTGTCAACGCCAATGTTCCCTTTACTACGCAACGGAAGCTTGAGGTGAAGCTTCATCTCATGGTATGGCACATCTTTTAGCATGCGCCATGCTAAAAACACGGGGTGTTACAATATTCACCCCTTTAAGAATTTTGTCCCCGAAATTCAAAACAAAAACTATCTTGGACAAACTCTTCGGTTTGGATTCCTGAGTAAAAGTCTGATACCAGATACTCAAAAATCAAGGGGTTCTTCAAGTTGTCGTGAACAACAATTTAGACCTTCTGAGCAAACGGACAATACCGCATACTCAAGAATCCAAAAAGAGTCTGCAAAATTACCGAGAATCTCAATTGGCCAGTGCCAAATGGATATCTCAACAAGGTATCCCAAATGTGCATCCCATACTACATATTCAGGAGTCCCTAAAGTTCATCAGGTTGGAGATGTCATCGAAATGACAAGATTTTAGCGCAGTACCGTGTGGAACATGATCCAGTTTCCCACCGTCCCTTACGGTCATTCAGGTTGCCACTCGTAAGTGGGATGCTAGTCGGGCCTGACGATGCACACCATTGGCCAGTTTCCAACGTGTGAGGATGATCAGTCCCATTGTCTACCCACCGTCCCAGACGGTCTTCCGGATATCCACTCGTAAGTGGTGTGCCACTTAGGCCAGGCAAACTCACGGTACTTAAACAAGCTCAACTCGATTCTCAAAGTAACTGGCATAACAGTTACCAACTCTTTCCACGCAAAAGTTGGCCTACTCTCCAACTTAAAGTTTTTCATTAAGGAAAATATTCGTTGATAAGCCATTCCCGCACAGTCCGTAGAGTTATCTCGGTACTTGATAGGATGCCAACTGTGACGGACCGGAAAATCACACCTCGCACGCCTGGGGGCGTAGGCCATAACTTCTCTGATGTGCCATGATGATGATACGATTCGGGCCTTAAAGCTAGGAAAATGCACGTCCATTTTCCCTTGCAAGCATGCTCGTGGAGCATGATGCGGCTATTTCAGTTTCCACACCGTTCCAACTTACCCTTGTTCTGCAAGGTTCAAAGCCATAGAGGCTATGACCGATGCATCTTGCATACATCACTGGATTCCGAGTGTTGTCCAGGCATAAGGAATGCTTGGACTTGCACATAGGCCATTGACGGCCTAATTCCATCTCTCTTAGGCTCATGCAGGCTCTGTTACTTGCATACCGATATGAGTTACTTTCCTGGCCATGTCGAATGCACTATTGGTACATGCCTACATCAAACGCCTTGATAGGAAGTATGAGCATCCAAGGAATGGAATGCAACTAGCCTCATCAAGTATGACCACAATCATCTCCTACGTCGAGCTACCGATCCAGATGATATGAGAGGCCAAAGTGCCGAATCATCTCTAAATTAGATGATATTAGCGACAACGTGCTGGACCGGAAATGCTGCAACTTATTGCGGTTGCCTACGTACTCTTCCCTACTCTAAAGGGATCAAGCACAGAGCGTAGTTCATCATCGAAGGGATACAAAATTTAAACCAACTCGTTTGCGAGGCCATGGCCAAGCAATAATGGTAATGGCCTAGTCCGTGTAGGCCAATCTATCAAAATGCATATAGGATATGCATTATCGATCCTGTGGCATGGCATAGTAATGCCCATGCTTAACATGTTCCTTTAACAAGTCTATGCAGATATAAATGAGTCCTAAGCATCATTTACACCGTTCCGGCTAAGCTATAAAGCTTACTTGGTGCATGGTCCGCATATGCACCTTCAAACAAGTACCCCTCCCTATATATGTTAACTTGACATTTTTACAACTTAAATTGGGAGACCAAAAATCATTCACCAACTCCCACTTTTTCTATTCATGGCCGTTGCCATATATTGCTGAATAACCGACCAAGATGGCTATTCACTACCAATTCCAACTCCGATGTCCATCCATGATGGCTGTCTGCTGCCAACCCGATGTCCATCCATGATGGTTGTCCACTGCCAACCCGATGTCCAGCCATGATGGTTGTCCGCTGACAACCCGATGTCCAACCATGAAGGTTGTGCACTGCCAACCCGATGTCCAGCCATGATGGTTGTGCACTACCAACACGATGTTCAGCCATGATGGTTGTCGCTACTAACCAAATATGCATCCATGATGGCTTAATATTTTCAACGCGTTGGCCCTAGGCCAATGTTACTTTTACTACGCAACGGAAGCTTGAGATGAAGCTTCATCTCATGCCATGGCACATCTTTTAGCATGCGCCATGCTACAAACACGGGGTGTTACACACTAATTACTCAAAACTAGTCATACCAAATCATAAGTCAGGCATTTTGATTAGTTATACCAAGATTCATAACAAGTTATGATCAGTTATACAAACTCACACATATTGGTAATCCAAAGATATGCAATGAATAACAATATCAAATAAGCCTAGCGATTTTCCTTTCGATTCATAAAACAAGTTCATGAATGTACTTCCTTTAAACAAATGTAAACATTCTTTCCTAGGATGAAATCTTCACCTTTACCCATATATATAATCACAATAGAATTCATAAAATTATGTCGATGTCATATCTACGAAGTTCAAAAGATAAGTGTTATATTTCGTAGTTTAATTCCTTAATACTACGATCATATGATCATGTCTCACTACTAGAGTAAAATATTCATTCACGGCTTCGCAGTTATGTTTTCAATATAGCGCGACTTGAAAGAAATGTTAGGAATGAAATAGTTCAAGTAATATTACTAACCTCAAGAGGAAGGATGATGTCGTCGTTGTAGCTCGTTACTTCTTCACGTTCTTCAGGTCTTTGAGTAATACTTGTATGTATCATATTCCTAGACTTTCTAGTATAACCTATACGAAGTTGACTCTTGCACATAATCAAACGACTCTTGGAAGAGTTTTGATTCACTAAAATATGACAACCAAACTTGACATGCCAACGCTTGGTGGGTTCAACCGAGCTATGATCTAACAATCTCCCCCTTTGTCAATTTTAGAGACAAAACTCTTAATACATATGGATAAACAAATTACAAGAATCCATTATACATACGCTTGATTCCAAGTTTCAATAGCACAATAACCTGCATATCTTCAATTAATAAATGCCGACGTTGACATATGAATAACAAAGCTTATACTCCCCCTAAAGGGAAGATAGGTAGATGTTCAATCCGAATATCTTTGTTATTCCCCTTTTGTAGTCAAGATAACTACACAACAATATGATATGTTTCTTCCCCTTAGTCAATGCTTTACTCTTTCGTTAGATATAATATTTAAGCACAATTGTCCTTTCCTTAGTGATTTCAAATCACTTGTTTACTTCATATATTTCTCCCCCTTTTTATCACTAAATGATAAAGGTTCGAGTAAATACAGGTCAAACCAAAAAGATCTTAACAAATCTAAAAGACTTATACAACTTATAAGAGTTAAGCACGAAGGTTCCACATACCACTTTAGATAACCATTATCAAAATCAAAATTACAAGTAATTTAGTTTTAATATGTTATCAAGGAAACAATTTCCAGAAGCAATTTTCCCTAATAGTTTAACAAATTGACTAAGAAACTTAGTTCCCTTGTTAAACTGATTGTAAACATACAATCGCTTATTTCGATAAGACCAAAATAAAGATGAGGATTAACTTTATTTCTATCATCAGGTTCTAATTATTCAAACAATAACTTAGACCTTTTTCTTTAGACAAGACAAGTACTAGGTTAGTTAACTAGTATTTCTTGTCAAGGCATTCGATTAGACTTGAATAACCTAATCCTTCAATTTGATAAGTCTAACTAAGATCAAAAATTAACTTAGTTTCTCTTATTCGGAATCAAATTGGACTAAACAAATGATCCTGTATTTTGTTAAGCCATAAACAATACATACAAACCAAAATAGATTGACTTGCACAAATATATTCTTAACCGGATGCAATTGAAACAAACATAGACATTATAGCACCGCAATTGCACCAAAATTTCGTTAAGCAAAAACACTTGATAGTTGATACCTATCAATAAAGAAGATACCAAACAATAAGCCAAATAAATTGACACGGTTTTTCTTAATCGGAAACAATTGAATCACACACACACACATCCATACAAACATAATGGAATATATATCAATTGTACCGAAATTTTGTTAAGCAAAATAAAATTTATGCAATATAAAATGGCTTTCCTTAAACAGGAAAACGATTAACTTACAAATTCGTTAACTCATATTCCGCATCCTCTTCTCCCCAAAAAGATATATCATAAAGCGCAAGTTCAGGTTAGAACTCTCCCCCAATATGTTGTCATCCTCTCGCTGGGTCTAACAACCACACCCAACAATTCGTTTAGCAATCTGAATAGACAAACTCCAATATATTTTCAAGAGAATCAACTAGACAGTCAGACTCAATCTAGAGAAAAGTATATCAAAGAGTTTTGTATCTCTCTTTCTCAATTCAATCTGCAATCGGCAAATAGGAATTTGCGAGCCCGGTTGAATATAAGAGAATTAACTTGAACGCTACAAAATACAAATGTTCAAGGATCAATCAATTTCAATCAACAACCAAAGGTTGGGTTTCCCAATTGATCGATTAAGCGCATAACCTATGATATTTCAATTATATAACAAAATATAATGCAGAAAAGAAATAGCACAGACACCAGAAGTTTTGTTAACGAGGAAATCGCAAATGCAGAAAAATTCCGGGACCTAGTCCAGATTTGAACACCACACTGAATTAAGCCGCTACAGACACTAGCCTAGTACCAATGAACTTCGGATTGGACTGTAGTTGAACCATAATCAATCTCACACTGATTCAAGGTACAGTTGTGCTCCTTACATCTCTGATCCCAGCAGGATAGAACACACTTGATTCCCTTAGATGATCTCACCCACAACCAAGAGTTTCTACGACCCAAAGTCGAAGACTCGTTAAACAAATCTGTCTCACACAGAAAAGTCTATAGGAATAGATAAATCTGTCTCCCACAGAAATACCTATGAGTTTTGTTCCGTCTTTTGATAAATCAAGGTGAACAAGAACCAATTGATATACCGGACTTATATTCCCGAAGAACAACCTAGAAATATCAATCACCTCATAATAATCTTAATCGTATGGTAGCGAAACAAGATATTGTGGAATCACAAACGACGAGACGAAGATGTTTGTGATTACCTTTTATCTTGCATATCGGAGATTAAATCTCGAGCCAATCTTAAAGAAGATAGTACTCAAACACGATAGAAACAACAAGATCAAATCACGCAACTATAAAGAAAATAGTTGGGTCCGGCTTCACAATCCCAATGAAGTCTTCAAGTCGTTAACCTACAGAGGTTCGTGAAAAACCTAAGGTTAAAGGAGAATCGACTCTAGCTTATGCAACTAGTATCACACATGAGGTATGGGAATTAGGTTTCGCAGTTGCTAGAGTTCTCCTTTATATAGTTTTCAAATCAGGGTTTGTAATCTAAGTTACCTTGGTAACAAAGCATTCAATATTCATCGTTAGATGAAAACCTGATTAGATTCAAGCTAATATCTTTCAGCCGTTAGATCGAACTTAGCTTGTTATACACAAATGAAATATACCCTCATTTAGGTTTATGTGCCATACCCAAATGTATACACCATGTTGGCTCAACCGTAGTTAACTGAGGTTAGCTATATGAACACTCTCATATCAACCTTATTCATCTTAACCGTAACTAGTTCAAATGACTCAAATGAAACTAGTTAAAGAGTTGTTCAATTGCTATATTCTCATAAAAGTATACCAGAACACAATTGAAGCAAAATCGGTTTGATTCGCTCGAATCAATTCATTAACATTATAGCCACAGTTTGCAAAGAATGCATTCCTTAATATATAAATGTATTAGTTCATGAGCCAATCGATTTAAGAACTTTAACCACTCAAGTATGCAAACGGGTACGCATACTTAAGTATCCGGTCTAAGTTTGGGTTCGCCAGTATGAAAACGGGTACGCATACTTAGTACACTTCCAAATCCCAACATAAATTCCCGGACCTACACCTTACGAAAGTATGCATACCGGTATGTATAATTGGTACACAGAATTTCACAACTTTAAGTACGCATACGGGTATGCATACTTTAGTTCAGGTCATGGATCACATACATGCAAGAATGCACAATATGTTTATAATCCAATGATGGTTAAGTATTCTAAACTCTTATTTCAATCATTGAAACTTTCTTAGAGGATGACAATAGCTGTTTTCACACCTATTAGCATCAAAGCAATTTTCAAGTTATTGAAATAATCATAACGAAACATTCCAAGTCTACACCAAATGATTGTATCACACAAACCATGTAAGATGTTACTCGGTGATTTTCACATGATCAAGATGAACTTGATTGAAGCGAAAGCTTACCAACACATATTCCGAGAAATATGTAAGGAAGTTAAACTCAACTCGAAATCTCAAATGTGCATAATAGAAAACTATATCGTAACACGATCCATGTCTCAATATAGGAGATAGCGTAGAAATAGACTTTCTAAGTGATAGATGAGTTTCAGTCTCCACATACCTTTTCTTGATGAAGTTCCACAATCTCTCCTTAGTAGTTCTTCGTCTTCAATTGATGAACGTCGTGAAGTCTAATGCTCAACTACACAATATATCCTAGTTGGAGACATCTATAAGTAGACTAGAAATCAAGACTTATAGTTTTGATCACTAACATTGACAAACAAGCTTGAGATAGCAAGGCTTGCGAGTTCGACCGAGCAGTGCTCTAAAAATCTCCCCCTTTGTCAATTTTAGTGAAAAACTATCAATACATATAGAATACAAAATAAATAAACTTTTTAGCTTCTCATCCAAATGCTTGATCTCCTTGGTTCTTCAACATTACTCGAAATCTTCGTCACTTCCAATTACTCCAATGATTTCAAATGTGTTCAGTTCCGCATCATTGTTGTTGAAAATCCGTAGCCATAACAATGAGAAAACGGTGGCTCTCAATCATTGTTATATAGTGTCATAATATCATTATACATCATCAAAGTCCAATTGTATCACAACTTTGACATCAATACTATGGTGATATGTGTCACTCCCGCTTAGTCAATACTTCATATCAACATGAAAACCACTCCCCTTTTTTCAATATAAATTGGAAAAGGTACGAAAACTAGTGGGATCCTCATGAAATTTTCATAGAGATACTTCATGACCAAAAGAGAACAACATATCAACTTGTTTAGATGTAATCATATAGCCGAAACTAAATGCAATCATATCAAAAGATAACCCCTACAACATTCCACAACCGCACTCCCCACAAAGATTTGGCAATTAAGCACAAGTTCAATTAAGAACTCTCCCCCATAAAATGTCATTCTCGAAAGAACAACAAGAGCGACCTTACTTTTACAAAAAAAGAAGGATTTCTTTGGACATTAACAAATCACATAAGAATGTGAATTTGTATCCAAAAATCTCAAGTGAATTAACCACAAGGAAACTGATCAATTCAATTGGTCATGCTCAACATAAGAAAACTTACGGAGCAACACAGTATATGCACAAAGAGGTGGATCAGGGAAAGACCAATAACTGCGGAATAATCAAAGATCCATTCTATTTTTTATCACTATTTGCACAATGACATATATAGACTTAATCTTTGTAAAAAAAAGTTCATCCTTTCTTCCATCAATATTTGCATAATGACATAAAAGGCTTAACTTTTGTAGTCAAAAGTTCATTCTATCTTTTATCAATACTTTCATACCGACATAATAGAGATAACTTTTGAACAAGTATGGGACAGTCAAGGTTCACGGACGTAAAAAACATATCCCATAACGATTTGCAATGTATAAAACCATAAAGATTAATACTGCAAAAATCATCTTCCAAATAACTTTAGAGTTTAAACAAATAAATCTAAAAACATTACAAGATGAAAACGTTGGCAACAGCTATGTGTACTCATAATAATAGCTATTCCAAACCCTAGTTATCCTTCTTAAAAAACACAAGAATAAATTCTCATAAGAAGTTTCCTAGACATTGAGACCTATGAAAAATTATTTATCGTCCCCGAACTCCTTGTTGTCAACAGCCATGGGAACATAAGTTTCATGAAGAAATGAGTCAATTCCAACAAACCTTTTGAACTGATGCCGAACCAGGGCCTTCTGAATTTCAAAAGTTCTCAAAGCAATAGGCTTTATTTCCTGAATCTCCTTCCTTGTTTCCTTCAACTCTTCAAGCACATCAGAAAACTTCTGAGAATTTGAAGGAACAACTCTTGGCTTCCTCACATTCCTTCTTTTTCTTTTCAAAGTTGGAGGTAACGAAGATTTATCTTTTTCCTTCATGATTGATGGCTTAACAATCATATTAATATATTTTCCATCAGAAGACATAATGCTTGGAATATCCATACAAGCGGAATTGTGAGATAAAATCACAAGGTAATCTCAACAAGCGTTTTATAATAAAAATAGTTTCAAGAGAATGAAAAAGGAATGTAGGGTTACGGAGCTTTTAAACACATAAGTTCATGCACGCACAACTCTCAACCCTAAAGAGGGTAGAATTGTCGAGAATAACCCTCTTTTATTGATTAAGCAGGGAAGTCCTTTCCAATATCAATTAGATATGAAAATAAGCACGAATTCCAAACTTACAATGCTCAGCAGAGCAAAAACACGAAAAGAAAAAAAAATCAAAATATTCTAACGAAATTTTTTTCCTAAAGCTTGAGGTGTGCATAATCTTGTCTCTTTTGATCAGACACATGAGACAAGATGCACTAACCAACACAATTAATTTTTGCTGGGGTGAAAAATAATCTGTCCTCTGACTCCCTTATCATTTTTGAAAGGAATTCATAGAACCCTGTTTCTCATAATGTTTAGACCATGAATTTTTCTCTAATGATCTAGTCTTTTTTTTTTTTGAAACTAACTTCTTTGAAGAAGAGATGTGTTTACATACCTCTGATAATTTTTGAACACATCTCTTGAAGAAGTATGTATCAAGATTGATGTATGTACTTATCAAAATCAATATTTTCACAAAGAAGTGCAATACTTGACTTTTCGTCTTCATTAGAGTCATAGTTTTCAGACATTTCATCAAGAGTTGTAGTTAGACCTTTGTTCCCAGTGTATTTTTTTACGCTTTGGACACTCATTTGCAAAATGACCAAAACCTTTACACTTAAATCAAACAGGCATATCCTCGTCATCAGTTTCATCAATATCCCTGTTTTTAGGAGGAACACGATTATGCGGTTTAACTGATGACCTAGGGTTATGATAGGTGTCTAAAACACCTAATTTTATATCTAGTATTTATGCTTTCTTTGCTACTTTTCTTGTAAATTATGTATCTTATGTTTGCTTTTGAGTTTTATAGATATTCTGGAGTCGCACGGAGGAAAAGAAGAAAAAATCACCCAATTTGAGCAAAAATGGCAAACTTGCCATTTCATGGGAGAACACTATCCGGAGCCCAGTTAAGGACAAGGGAAAACTCTTTTGGAGGAGTACTAAAGGACATCCAGCTGTGGTTAAGGGGGGTTGCCATCTGAGTAGCCCTTATCAAGGTGACTGAGGTGTCTAAATCAAATCCTACCCTATAATCGAGATTTGAGAAATCTCTACCTCTCATTCATTTCATTACAGTTACCTGAAATTGAGAAAGAAAAGCAGTAGTTGCTGCTAGAGATCAGATCGAGAAGCTAAGAGAGAAATTGAGAGATGATGAAGAGATTCAGAGAGACGTTGTTCGAATCACACATGGCAGAGATGATGTTCAAGAAAGAAAGGGTGAATCGGGAAGAAATTGAGATGAAGAAACTTAGGGTTTTGTTGTTGCTCAATCGAATCAAGAAATTAGAGTTGAGAAAGGGGATCTGGTGCGAATTGAAACAAGGGGTTTGTGTTGATTTTCTATTCTGAAGGAAGAACCTGATGGATTTATATGAAGATTAAATGAGAAAAGGGGGTTCTGAACTGAGAAGGAATTAGGATTCGAAATTGGGGTTCTGAAGATGATGCAGGTGATTTGTGAGATGATGTTTGAGCTTGACCTAAAGAGAATGTGGTTTGCTAGAGAAGTTGAAATTGCAGGTGGTGGTTTGATATGTTGTTGCTGGTTAACTGCAAGATGTGATGCAGTTGCAGGTGTTTGTTTGCTGCTTCAAGGAGCTGAGAAGGAGTATGTGCTGAAGTACTGAGCTGTAGAAGGAGCCTGAGATGGAGTTGCAGCTGAAATGGTGAATGGAAGTGACAGACCTGCGTATTGAGCTGATTGGAGTGGTGGAATTGAGATGCTGCTGTATGAGATTATGTTCTGTGGTTGAATTCTTGATAATGAGGAAATGCATGTGCAACTGGTATTGTTGCTGCTGCAGTCTAATGGTAGTTCTGAAGAATTCGCAGGCAGAAATTGCAGGAAATGAACAAGGCGGAATCAGCTGTAGGCCTGTATGATGCTGATGATGGCAATGCAGTGGTGGAGCGGTCGAAGTTACAAGATAGCTGAGCTATGGGGAGCTGAATTACAGGGAGCGAGAATGATGCAGATGTTCACAATGTGCTGAAAGTGATGCCACAATTGTTGTGTTGGGAACTGAAATATGAATCAGCTGGATGAATGAACGAATATCACAGGGAAGATGGTTATGGAATGGCCTGAATTTGAGCAAGAGTTGCAGCTGGAGTTTCCACTGTCAGTTCCACGAAACTGATAGGAATAGCCGTCATGGACCTGATAGGTTCTTGAATTATTGGGCTTGTTCTAACTATTGGGCCAGGATTCATCCAGAGCAAATAGAATGAAGGTTTGGACGTGCAGAATATACTGGCACGAGTTTGGCAAGTCATAGGATATAAAAGGGAGAAACCTATACTTTATGGAGGGGCTATCTCATATATCTCATCTACTACTTTTTTCCTAGGGTTTAGAACATGATGGCTTTTCTATTCCTTCTTGTTATGAACTCCATGAACATGAGTAGTTAATTTTATTTTTGGTTATGGATTAGTTGGATTTTATAAAGCATGTTTCTTGTTCAATAAATTAGTTTTGTCTCAATTTTATCGATTATGATTCACTAGAAATATCGCCATGTATGATTGATTGTTAGTTTTGTCAAGTAGCAAATTGGTAGAACTCGTAATCATATCTATTGCTAGTTTAGGGTTTATTATACGTAAACGTGATACACCTTGAAAATAAGTAGCATAATTGTGATTATTGCTTGTAGTGATACATCCTAGTAGTCACAAGTGAGCCATAACCTTTGTTAAATCGGATTAGTACTTTTACACATTCGATTGCTTTGATTGGTCTGATTTCATAGAACTTAATGCATCTAGGGAATTAAACCTTATTAGTGCTTTTACACGTTAGGTTGTTCTCTAAGGTAGAATTCATACTCGCATCTTTTAATGTGTTTGTTGATGAAAATAGGAGATTTGCGGGATAAACTTGCGATCAAGGTATCTTAGAGCCTTTGATAAAAGAGAGATTAAATATCAATTCTAGTTATTGTTAGAAAGCATGTTAGTGAAAGAAAACGAAATCCTTAACCAATATCTTTATATCCTTGATTTGCATGTTTATTTCTTTGTTTGCTTTTATTTTTATTTTAGTACATAAAAATTAGAAAACCCCCCATTGGTATTTATAGGAAACCGAAACAATTTGACAACCTTAGTCCTCTCTGTGGGAACGATCGTTTCTTGCCCTTGCTGTATTTATATTTTGAGTAGTAAGAAAGTGTAATTTATTTTTGACGCATACGACAGTGATCAAATTTTGGCGCCGTTGTCGGGGAGGCAGCGGTTGTCACTTGTTTTTGGTTTCTTATTTTTGTTTTCTTATTTTCTGATCTTGACATAGTTTTGAGAACTCTTGTTTCAGGTACCAATTTCTATGGACGGAGCATATTGGAACAATGGGTACGGTTATCAACCTCAACAACATTATGACAACTATCACCCTTATGGGGAATAAATCAAAACCAATCCTTTGGTTATGGTCAATATTCCACGTACCCTTTGAGTTATTCTCATACATACCAACCTTCTTACGGTAGGTATATAAGTGAGCAACCACAAGGAGGGGAGACTAGTTGTACTCCTATTCATATTTCTTCGAGTTTGGTAGATGAGATGCAACAATTTATGGTCAGCATCGAGTTAGTTTGTAGACAACCAAGCGTGGAACCAATTTCGTCGACCGAATATGCTAATAATATGTTTGGCCCAATTTCTGATCGTAGTTATGATCATTCACCCATTCAAAGAGAATATAATTGGCCTAGAAATACTGAAGTAAGTGATTCTACTTTTTCCTTGTCGAACGAGCTTTACCAACAAATGGAACACTATTTTCAAAATTTGGATGGATCACTCCAAGAGATTCAAAAAGGTGTTTTCATTTTAAGACAAGGCATTGAAGAATACAAAGAGGACATGCAAAATTCCGCGAATGACCAATCTTTGGGAAGTGGTAGCCAATCTTATGTCAACTATGATGTGACGATGACTATGAAAGTACAACGCTTGAACCAATTTATGGTGACATCCCCTAGGAGTGTACAATGGAGTCTTTTTGCGATCAAGGTGAAGATGAAAAGGAATACGATGACACTAGTGCAGCTTACTCAAGCATTGATCTTAATAATGATCAAGAACCTATTCAAAAGGTAGAGCTTGAGGATGATGCAATGCGTATTCTTAAAAAGTTCCTTAATGGAGAGACTTGAATTCGCAGTGGAGTATGTACCTTGCAACAAAGAAGAGTGTTTTGAGAATGAAACTGATATGACCAATATTGTGGAAGACCCAATTGAGCTTGCAAAGGATTGTAATGATGATGTTTATGTCGAGACTTTGGTTAAGGCAGAAACGGACGAAGAATGGTTGCAAGGTTTGCTAGAGGACCATGATATAAAAGAGGTGAATAACTCACTTGAGTTTTTCAAGGAAGAAGAGGATTCCGTAATACAAGAGATTGTGCAAGATTTGTCTAACCCTTTGCATATTGTTTCTTCTCCTTTATCTCTTATTGGTTTGAATGTATGTGCTTCGAAAACATTGTTGAATGACTTTGTTCCTCGATATCCGCCATTGGAAACATTTGATTCTCATGCTATGCAGGTTTGTGAACAAGAAACCATGAAAGTTCCCGAATTCTATATTTTATATCCACTTCCAAGTGTGGACAAGAATAAGTGTGGGGAAAACTTTTATCGGTTAATAGCTTCGTTTCTGTTTTATATTACTAATATGTGTGTGAAGTTAGTGTTTGCAAAACAGGTTCTATGGAAGGATCCTCAACTTTTCAGGTTATTGGTGTATGGGGAATCGGTCTTGCAAGTCGGGATGATGACTTTAAACCAAGCGCTAAATGGGAGGCAACCCACTGGTTTTGTGTATCTATCTCTATCTTTTTATTTATTTTTAAGTCTTTTATCTTTATTTTCTTATTTTGGATATTTGCGTATCAAAACTCCAACTTTTAGAGATCTTTGAACAATTTAGAATAAACACTAGCCTTTCTAAGTAGATGGAATTTTTTCTTGACGATGAGGTATATATATTGGCTGAGTTGGTATTAGATGCCAACTAAATAGCTTGTTTAGTGTTTATCCTCTATTTTTCATAAATAGATATGAGTTGGAATATCAGTTTTTTATCATGCATTTTATTTTCTTATTGTGTATGTATATCATGTTATGAATTTCCCATCTTAAAATTTACTTTGGATGATTTAATTTACATTGAGGACAATGTAAAGTTCAAGTGTGGGGAAGTGTTTTTGCATATAGAGTTTTTAGCCTTGTTAGTTTTTCCTTTTATGATTAAAAAAATGTTTTATACACTCCGAAACATAGAAATATGTGCTTTTAGGATGACATTACCAATCTAAATGGATGGAACTATCTTGGCTGCGGGAGTTGAGGAACCCATTAACTACAAGGGACATAATTATTCAAGTGTTAGAAATAATATGAAAGTTGTTACCATATCTCGGAATATCACCATATCACTTTCTGTTTTTACTTTTTTGCAACCTTTATGTTATATCTATGTGATTTGGTGGGTCACTAACATCGTCTTGTTATTGCTGTTAGGATGAAATAGTGTGATTGAGTTACTACAAAAAGAGAAGGAAAAAAAAAGACCGACTAATTGACCAAACGGAATAAATTTGACACTTGGATAAAGAAATATGTGTGTGTTCTCCCTGTCTCCGTCGCCTAAACAAGCATGGAATTCAGGATCCACGGGAATTACCATGTAATCTGCTGATAAGAAGCATGCGCTTGGATCCAAAAGATCCAATCATGTTGTCGATTAAAAAAATAAAATAAAATAAAAAATAATTGGAAAAAGAAAAGAAAAAGAAAAAAAAATTTATTATTGTGTTGAATAAAATCGATCACTGGTTCCCTTGTATATGCCAGTGAATTGATCTAGAAATAAGTTTTTCGACCGCTGGTTCCCTTGTATATGATAGCTGTGTTGATATTAGAATTCAGACCAGTAGCTCAATCCATGAGGATGCATAGGTTCATCTTGGCAGTGACCTTCAGACAGATATGGGAAACATCGATCACTTTAGTAAACATCGCAACAATCTATATCTATTTCCATCTTCTTTATCTATTCATGTGTGATTGTGGTTAGTCAGATTCCGAGTATTGTGGTTTGTTCAACTTTCTGAGTAGAGCTTAATTTACACATATATTAATTTGGATTCGCATCCGGGTACCTCCTCCAATAGCCATTTTGGATTCGTTCAGAGATTTGTCACAGGTAGCTGGAGTTGGAAATATAGGTTTTGTAGGCATACCTCTTGTAAACCTTCACGAGACTATAACTCGTCCACTAGGGACACCTAGGGGTTCAAAGGCCTGTTATTCATGCTAAGAGTAACCGTATTCTCGACGACACGGAGTCGTATGTATCTTTTAGAATTGTTTTTTTTATTTGCTCGAGGACTAGCAAAGTCTAAGTGTGGGGGAATTTGATAGGTGTCTAAAACACCTAATTTTATATCTAGTATTTATGCTTTCTTTGCTACTTTTCTTGTAAATTATGTATCTTATGTTTGCTTTTGAGTTTTATAGATATTCTGGAGTCGCACGGAGGAAAAGAAGAAGAAATCACCCAATTTGAGCAAAAAGGGAAAACTTGCCATTTCATGGGAGAACACTATCTGGAGCCCAGTTAAGGACAAGGGACAACTCTTTTGGAGGAGTACTAAAGGACAACCAGCTGTGGTTAAGGAGGGTTGCCATCTGGGTATCCCTTATCAAGGTGACTGAGGTGTCTAAATCAAATCCTACCCTATAATCGATATTTGAGAAATCTCTACCTCTCATTCATTTCATTACAGTTACTTGAAATTGAGAAAGAAAAGCAGCAGCTGCTGCTAGAGATCAGATAGAGAAGCTAGTAGAGAAATTGAGAGATGATGAAGAGATTCAAAGAGACACTGTTCGAATTCAGACATGGCAGAGATTATGTTCAAGAAAGAAAAGGTGAATCGGGAAGAAATTGAGATGAATAAACTTAGGGTTTTCCTGTTACTCAATCGAATCAAGAAATTAGAGTTGAGAAATGGGATCTGGTGCGAATTGAAACAAGGGGTTTGTGTTGATTTTCTATTCTGAAGGAAGAACCTGGAGGATTTATATGAAGATTAAATGAGAAAAGGGGGTTCTGAATTGAGAAGGAATTAGGATTCGAAATTGGGGTTCTGAAGATGATGCAGGTGATTTGTGAGATGATGTTTGAGCTTGAGCTAAAGGTGGAATGTGGTTTGCTAGAGAAGTTGAAATTGCAGGTGGTGGTTTGATATGTTGTTGCTGGTTAACTGCAAGATGTGATGCAGTTGCAGGTGTTTGTTTGCTGCTTCAAGGAGCTGAGAAGGAGTATGTGTTGAAGTACTGAGCTGTAGAAGGAGCCCGAGATGGAGTTGCAGCTGAAATGGTGAATGGAAGTGACAGACCTGCGTGTTGAGCTGATTGGAGTGGTGGAATTGAGATACTTCTGTATGAGATTATGTTCTGTGGTTGAATTCTTGAGAATGAGGAAATGCAGGTGCAACTGGTATTATTGATGTTGCAGTCTGGTGGTAGTTCTGAAGAGTTCGCAGGCAGAGATTGCAGGGAATGAACAAGGCGGAATCAGCTGTAGGCCTGTATGATGTTGATGATGGCAATGCAGTGGTGGAACGGTCGAAGTTACAAGATAACTGAGCTATGGGGAGCTGAATTACAGGGAGCGAGAATGATGCAGATGTTCACAATATGCTGAAAGTGATGCCACTATTGTTGTGTTGGGAACTGAAATCTTAATCAGCTGGATGAATGAACGAATATCACAGGGAATATGGTTATGGAATGGCCTGAATTTGAGAAAGAGTTGCAGCTGGAGTTTGCACTGTCAGTTCCACAAAACTGACAGGAATAGCATTCATGGACCTGATGGGTTCTTGAATTATTGGGCTTGTTCTAATTATTGGGCCAGGATTCATCCAGAGCAAATAGAATGAAGGGTTGGACGCGCAAAATATACTGGCACGAGTTTGGCAAGTCAGAGGATATAAAAGGGAGAAACCTATACTTTATGGAGGGGCTATCTCATATATCTCATCTACTACTTTTCGCCTAGGGTTTAGAACATGATGGCTTTTCTATTCCTTCTTGTTATGAACTCCATGAACATGAGTAGTTAATCTTATTTTTGGTTATGGATTAGTTGGATTTTATAAAGCATGTTTCTTGTTCAATAAATTAGTTTTGTCTCAATTTTATCGATTTTGATTCACTAGAAATATCGCCATGTATGATTGATTGTTAGTTTTGTCAAGTTGCAAATTGGTAGAACTCGTAATCATATCTGTTGCTAGTTTAGGGTTTATTATATGTAAACGTGATACACCTTGAATACAAGTAGCATAATTGTGATTATTTCTTGTAGTGATACATCCTAGTAGTCACAAGTGAGTCACAACCTTTGTTAAATCGGATTAGTGCTTTTACATGTTCGATTGCTTTGATTGGCCTGATTTCATAGAACTTAATGCATCTAGGAAATTAAACTTGATTAGTGCTTTTACACGTTAGGTTGTTCTCTAAGGTAGAATTCATACTCGCATCTTTTGATGTGTTTGTTGATGAAAATAGGAGATTTGCAGGATAAACTTGCGATCAAGGTATCTTAGGGCCTTTGATAAAAGAGAGATTAAATATCAATTCTAGTTATTGTTGGAAAGCATATTAGTGAAAGAAAACGAAATCCTTAACCAGTATCTTTATATCCTTGATTTGCGTGTTTATTTCTTTGTTTGCTTTTATTTTTACTTTAGTACATAAAAATCAGAAAACCCCTCATTGGTATTTATAGGAAACCGAAACAATTTGACAACCTTAGTCCTCTCTGTGGGAACGATCCTTTCTTTCCCTTGCTGTATTTATATTTTCAGTAGTAAGAAAGTGTAATTTATTTTTGATGCATATGACAGCGATCAGTTTATTTCTAGAGAATCGTTTACTTCTCTTCAAAAGAAGATCCCTAAAATGCCTTGTGATCAAGGAGACTGACTTGTCAAGATCTTCATCTGATGAATCAGCCTCAGAAAGATCATCTTCAGAGATGCAAACACTTTTACTTTTGTCAAGTAATCTGTGTTCTTTTGTGCTTTGAAAGCCACATCCTTTCTGGATTTGGATGTAAGCTCATGATCAAAGATCTTTAACTTCCCAACCAGAGTGTTTCTGGGAAGAGTTGCAAGGTTGTTACCTTCAACGATGACATGTTTCTTACAATCGTATCTAGATAGCAGTGATCTGAAATTTTCATCACAATGTCCTTTTCAGGAATAGTCTTACCCATTGCAAAAGATGCATTAACAATTTCATACACTTTGTGATTAAACAACAAATGAATCTTCATCTGCCATACGAAGGTTTTCCCAATCAGAGTTTAGGTTTTGAAGCCTAACTTCCTTTTCACCGGTATTCCCTTCAAATACAGTTTCTAAGATATCCCAAGCATCTTCATACTTTGAGCAAATGGTCACATGATGCTGGATCTCTTGGGTAATGGCATGAATGATAGCATTTAACCCATCAGAATTTTGCTTTGCAGCAAGAATCTCGGCGAAATCATATCTACCTGTTAGAGCATTGCTCGGTTGAACCCACCAAGCGTTGGTATGTCAAGTTTAGTTGTCATACTTTAGTGAATCAAAACTCATGTTAAGAGTCGCTTGATTATGTACTAGAGTCAACTTCGTATAGGCTAGCTTGAAAGTATTAGGATATGAGACATTACAAGTATTGCAAAGTCTTGAAGATGTGAAGAAGCAAGGAGCTACAATGACAACAATCATCCTTCCACTTGAGGTTAGTCATATTTGAATTGAACTGTTTCATTCACTAACGTATCTTTCAAGTCGTGCATATTGAAAACATAACTGCGAAGCATATATGAACTCTAGATAGACATAGTATTAAGGAATACAATACGAGGTTTATTGCTTAACCATTAAAATTTGTAGATAAGACATCGTCGTAATCATTTGAATGCTATTGTGATTATCTAGGGGCATGAGGTGAGGATTTCATCCTAGGGAACAATATTTACATGTGTTCTAAGGAAGTAAGTTCATAAACTTGTTTGTGGACCGAAAAATAAATTGCCAGGTGTTGTTGGTTTTGTTATTCATTGCATATCTTATGAACAACCAATATGTGTGATAGAGTATAACCGATCACAACTTGTTGTGTTCTTGGTAGAACTATTCACAAAGGCCTAATTTATGTATTGGTATAACTTTTATTAGTAAAACCAATCTTAAGTAATCAACTGTGGTATGATCGGATTTTGTATGTCTGACCAATTAAAAGGAAAGGGGAACCGATCTTTGTAAGGGTGCAGTACATCAAAGAGAATCGATCCTTGTATGGGGTGCAGCAAGGTTTATAGCAGAAAGGGGAACCGATCCTATGGACATGTGGAACACATATAAGTTAAACACCATATATATTTGGGGAACCGATCCTAGTACCTAGTCAACCGAATTTTTGGAAAGCTAGTGTGACTATGCACAGTACTCACATGAAGGTAGAACCGAAACTTGTTTTGGTAGAACCGTAAACCCATGATTTTGATTGAATGTTGGTTTGATCAATCACATAGTTCTTGAAAGTCATATGAACCAATTCTAAACTTGTTCGGAAGTGTGGAAAATCGGTTTCAGGTTGTAAGTGTAAAAGAGAACTTACAAAGTAAAGATGTCGACAAACTTTGAACACGTGTTGTGAATGTTTATTTCTTTAATTGTTCAAAGATATTCCTTAACGTCTAATGGAAGAGAATCCCAGGATCGAAACATAAGTAAGTTAAGAATCTTTTAATTAAGGTTATTAATTTCATTTTGTAGGGAAATTACATAATTAGTAATGTGCATTTACTAATTAGATTTTCTAAGAGATTTCGATCGTTATTTTTGGACAGAGCATTTCCAGGAATTATGGAAACCGAATTTGTGCTTTAATGAATATCTTGAGAATATTTTCGGTTTTGGAAATTCCTTGGTGTCCAAACTTCCTTGTCTATAAATACTTGAAGTTTGCCTTTACAGATTTACTCTTTTGTTGTTGTTACTGGTGTAGACGCCTATTTGGAGAAGAGAGTAACCTAATTAGGCGAAATCTGTTACGGCCGCTCAGTTTAAAGTCTTCTTTGGGATTGAGAATCTCTAGCGCGACCCCTAGGTGGGAAACTAGATAATTGCGGTTTATCTTTTTTTTCCGATTGATTTGATTGACTAACGGTGGTTGAAATCTGATTGCACTTAGTTTGTTTATTCTTGAGAATCTTCTCTTCTAATATAAGATTCACTCAAACTAGTTCAGAGTTTCGACAGGGATATTTAGACTGTTGTTAGTTCTAAAGACGATCTTGTGATCATCCATTGTTAACAGACTCCGTTCTGTGTGTGATTGATCACAAGAGATTCAAGTGATTGTGTGCAGGTTTTTATTGAAGACTTAAGAAGATTTGAAGACAAAGAAGATATTGAAGATCTGACTTGGGTTTTATAGTCTTTGGTGTGCATAATACTTGTTTCGGTAAAAGAGGATCCAATTAATAATCGGTTTATCTTTATAGCAGATTGGATTGATTAATTGAGTAGATCGGCATCAACGCCGTTCTTCGAATTAAAGGTGTTGTTGGCTTAATCTTAATTGATTACCTTTGGGTGATTGAACATAAGATAGATTTAAAGACCCGACGAAGGAGTTTATGTTGAGATAAACGGAAGAGCCTTTGTCCGACTCATATCACTTGGTTGAATAGAGTTGGTACCAAACAGATTTGTTGTTCCTTTACTGTTTGGAATATGAACCAAAGGAATTGTTCCAAGTACGTGACTTATTTATAAGTTGGAGGCGTGGGAATACATAAGGAACTAGGTGAACTATAGGGTTAGTTACTTGGTCTCAACTATACGAAGTTAGTGTAATTTTATGTAGCTGCTTAATCCTGAGAGTATTCAATTCTGGACTAGGTCCCGGGGGTTTTCTGCATTTGCAGTTTCCTCGTTAACAAAATCTTGCTGTGTTATTTACTTTTATATTCCGCATTATAATTGTTTTATTATAATTAAAGTAAATTACACAAACGTTAATTCCTATTTACTTAATAAGCAATCCTATTATTTTTGGTTAAGTCCGAACCTTTGTATCAAGTAAACATACTTCGTTGTTGTATTGTCTCGATCTCGTATCCATAGACGATCACACGAAGTGTGAACTAATTAGTTGTATTGTCTCGACTCAGTCCATAGACAATCACTTTCGGATAAAGGACTTATAGGTAGGAAAAGTTTTAGCTTGAGGTATAATTTGGGTACACTCGCCTTTTCAATTGGTATCAGAGCAGGCAAACATGAAAAGATCTAACAATCTGTGTTTGGTGCGATCCAACCTATAAGAAATGAATCAAAGAAAGATTACGCGAAATCGAAAATTATTGAAAGACTCAGTTAACGTATCGCAAGAGGTTTTTAAACTATCTTCAGAATCAGAGGTCACAGACTCTATGTTGGAAAAGTTTCGTGAGAAATTGTTGTCTAACGAAATTCTCTTAAGTGTGTCTAATGAGTAAATAAAGGAACTTCAGGTTACTTTACAACCAAAGACTACTAAATGTGAAAGGAATCGTCTAGACTACGAAAAATTGAGGGAAGATACTTCTCAACAAATTCAGGGTCTTGAAGAAAAAGAAAACGCTAGTCTCTCTCAAGCAGAACTGTTAAAAGAGGAGCGAGATGCTGCTCTTGAAAAAATTCATTTGTTAGAAGAGAAACTTGTTGAATCTGATGCAAGGGTTAACTCTCAATAAAAGAGTTTTGAAGAGAAAGAAGGTGTATATCTCTCACGAGAAAAACGCCTTGAGGCTGATCTAGCCAGTGCTCTTGAAAAAATCAAGATGTTGGAAGAAGAAAATTTGGAACTGAAAAAATCCAATGAAATCTCAAACAAGTTAACCTCAATGTTATAAGCAAGTAGAAATCATCGTGATACACGAGGATTAGGCTATAAGGGAATATATGCTTCAAATATTAGCAAAGAGGTAAAATTTGTTAAAGCTACAAATTCTTCTCAATCAGAGGCTTCCACTGATGACAAAGATGCTCCTATCTCTTGTAAAGAAGAAAATTCTGTCAAGCCTAAGAATAGTGTTCAACCAGCAGTAATCAAAGAGAGCACTTCTGCTAAGAAGAACACTCGTCGAGCTCCAATGCAAGAGGATCCACAAAAAGGTAACACTAAAACTCATACTTCGTATATTTATACTAAGCATTTTTATTATTGTGGTAATAAAGGACAGATGCAAAGTTCGTAAGATGCAAGATGTGCTTTCCATTGTATCAAACGAATTGGATAAGTTTTCTCCTCTTAAGAACTCAGGTCGCTATTGTCCTAAGTTTAGGCAAAAGAATTATTATAATGATAGTTCGAATTTTTCATATCACTTGACAAGGTCATCTCATAAAAGACCCGAATATACAAAGAGAGATAACTTTGTAAATGCAAAGACAAGATCTGATGTTCCAAATTGGAGAAAGGGTGTTTCGCAAAATATTCAAAAGGACAATAATTCTAATGGTATTATGAAGGAGAAAGCTGCTCCTGCGAAACCCAACTCTAAATGGGTCCCAAAATCCTCCATAGCCAAGAAGGAACCAAAAGTTAGTCACAAGAATGACTCTCAGCTGTTAATTGTTGGTGACAATAATTACAAGAGTCTTCTTGAAAAGCTAAAGAATGACATTATGTCTGAAATCTCTTGTTCTAGTAAAAGTTGTGATAATGACACTCTACATCACAAGTCAAAGAAGAAAAACAAGATATGGAACAAGAGAAAACAAACCAAGCAAGAGGTCAAGAATGATGATTCCGTCTTAGTCACTCGTGACGAACAAGAAAAGGATCAAATCAACTCAACACAACCTAGTTGTGTTAGAATGTTCATTCTCACCATTAGTGCTCAATATTTCTAAAAGGTGAGGAAGCACATGAAAAACTGAGCACATGATCTCTCGGTTATTATATAACTAATTAACATCTTAGGAGATTTATTTTCTTCATAACTCATATTCTCACTATCTCTATTTGAGGTTTTGATAAAAAAGGTAATTGTGAGTTTATGATGTTGATATCTACTGATAATATAGGTGTATCTCTCGTTTTTACAGTTAAAACGAGCCAAAAATCACTGAATTCGGACATCGTATGCAAAAGATATGTCGAAAACAGTTTAGTGTTGTCATCTGTCACAAGTAACACTTGGGAACCGATCCTAGTACCCTGTCATAGTGAGGGAACCGATCCTAGTACCATGTCATGGTGAGGGAACCGATTCTAGTGAGAGGTCCCCTTATGAAGAAGTGTAAAAACTGTTTTGCGCATAACTTCTTCTTCCGAAGTCGGAATGACCTCATTCTTTTTTCGTTGTTTTCGCAATTAAATTCTCTACAAGATAGAGGTAACTGAAATAATTGATTCTTTATTGAATATTTATTGTGTATTGCATTTGTGTTTATGGGATGTTTGATTTCGGTTTTACTACCTTAATATTCGATATCATATATTGTGAACCCTTATGGTTTGGGTGACTTTTTGATTTAGCGGGATTAAGTTCTATCCCTAGTAGGTAGGATTTATCAAAGGATCATGAGGGGTTCTGATAGAAACAATATGTGAAAAAGTCACAATATGTTGAATCGGTTTTGGTTTAGCATAAAATCATATGTGTTTCGACGGTTTTCAACTTTTGCTTGCAATTGTTAAAACTGGTTTTCAACCTTTCTTTGGTACAGGTTGAGGTGTGTTTTTATTATTTTGTGTATGCATAAGGATGACAATGTGGTGATATTTCGATATCAATTCTCCCTGGACGAAGATGCTATCATATTGGAGAAGTGGATGCGAAATTTGAGGTAACAATCTTGTTAGTTAATTGTTTTCCTGTTTAAGAAAAGCCTGAGTTTATATTATATATATTTTTTGCTTTTGCTTAACAAAATTTCGTTTCAATTGATATTTATTCCATGATGTGTGTGTGGATGTGTGTTTCAATTGGTTCCGGTTAAGAAAAACTATTGTTATCTTGCTTTATTGTGTGGTATCAATTGTTTAGGCTTACAAAATTTCGGTACAATTGATGTGTGTGTGATTCAATTGGTTCCGATTAAGAAAAACCATTGTTATCTTGCTTTTGTATGGTATCAATTGTTTAGGCTTACAAAATTACGGTGCAATTGCGGTGTTTTTAATGTCTATGTTGTTTCAATTGCTTCCGGTTGAGGTGAATAATTACGCAAGTTGATTTATTTTGGTTTGTATGAATTATTTATGGCTTAACAAAATAATTTGTGTACGGGATGAGTTGTTTAGTCCAATTCGATTCCGGATAAGAAACTAAGTTAATTCTGATCTTAGTTTGTCTTATCAAAGTGAGGTTTCGGTTATTCAAGTTTAATCGAATGCCTAAACAAGGAATGCTAGTTAACTAACCTAGTACTTGTCTCGTTTAAAATTGAAAGGTCTAAGTTTATGGATAATTAGTTACGGATGAGAAAAATGGAGTTTATCTTTATTTTGGTCTTATCGAATTAAGCGTTTATTTTTGAACAATCGGTTTAGCAAAGGGACTAATGTGATTAGTTGTTTTTGGTTTGCTAAACTAAATTGGAAAAATTGTTTCAGACAATTGTTTCTTTGGTAACATATCAAAAAAAGACTACTTGTAGTTTCGGTTTTGATATTGGTTATCAGAACATGATGTGTGGAACCCTCGTGCCTAACTCTACAGGTTTGCAAGTCTATTAGATTTGTAAGATTCTTTTCGTGTTGTCCTTTATTTTTTCGTTTCTTTGTCATTTTTGTGACAAAAAGGGGGAGAAATATATGGAGTAAACAGGTGATGCTGGCATTGATTTTATATTGATTGGCATCGCTAGGGAAAAGAACATTGGTACTTGAATGTTTTATCTAATGAAAGAGCGAAAGCATAGACCAAAGGGGAGTAACATGTCATATAAATTGGTATAACAAAGACGTGTGGATTGAATATCTACCTATCTTCCTTAGGGGGAGTATTAGATTTGTTATTATAATGTCAACATCGGCATTTTCAAGGATTGAATGTAAGCATTTTTCTGTGCTGTTGAATTGGGAATCAAGCGGATTGTAATGAATTCTTGTAATTTGTTTATCCATATGATGTAAGAGTTTTGTCACTAAAATTGACAATGGGGGAGATTGTTAGAGCATTGCTCGGTTGAAGCCACCAAACGTTGGTATGTTAAGTTTGGTTGTCATATTTTAGTGAATCAAAACTCATGCTAAGAGTCGCTTGATTATGTACTAGAGTCAACTTCGTATAGGTTAGCTTTAAAGTATTAGGAAATGAGACATTACAAGTATTCCGAAATCTTGAAGATGTGAAGAAGCAATGAGATACAACGACAACAATCATCCTTCCACTTGAGGTTAGTGATATTTGACTTGAACTGTTTCATTCCCTAACGTATCTTTCAAGTCGTGCATATTGAAAACATAACTGCGAAGCATATATGAACTCTAGATAGACATAGTATTAAGGAATACAATACGAGGTTTATTGCTTAATCATTAAGCTTTGTAGATAAGACATCGCCATAATCATTTGAATGCTATTGTGATAATGTATGGGTATGAGGTGAGGATTTCATCCTAGGGAACAATGTTTACATGTGTTCTAAGGAAGTAAGTTCATAAACTTATTTGTGGACCGAAAAGGAAATTTACAGGTGTTATTGGTTTTGTTATTCATTGCATATCCTATGAACAATAAATATGTGTGATAGAGTATAACCGCTCACAACTTGTTGTGTTCTTGGTATAACTATTCACAAAGGCCTGACTTATGTATTGGTATAACTTTTATTAGTAAAACCGATCTTAAGTAATCACCTGTGGTATGATTGGATTTTGTATGTCTGACCAATTAAAAGGAAAGGGGGAACCGATCCTTGTAAGGGGTGCAGTATATCAAAGGGAACCGATCCTTGTATGGGGTGCAACAAGGTTTATAGAAGAAAGTGGAACCGATCCTATGGACATGTGCAACACGTTTTTAGGCAAAGGGGAACCAGTCCTATGGACATGTGCAACACATATAAGTTAGATACCATATATATGTGGGGAACCGATCCTAATACCTAGTCAACCGAATTTTTGGAAAGCTAGTGTGACTATGCATAGTACTCACATGGAGGTAGAACCGAAACTTGTTTTGGTAGAACCGTAAACTCATGATTGTTATTGAATGTTGGTTTCATCAATCACATAGTTCTTGAAAGTCAGATGAACCATTTCTAAACTTGTTTGGAAGTGTGGCAAATCGGTTTCAAGGTTGTAAGTGTGAAAGAGAACTTACAAAGTTAAGATGTCGACAAACTTTGAACACGTGATGTGAATGTTTATTTCTTTAATTGTTCAAAGATATTCCTTAACGGCTAAGGGAAAAGAATCCCATGATCGAAACATAAGTAAGTTAAGAATCTTTTAATTAATGTTATTAATTTCATTTTGTAGGAAAATTACATAATTAGTAATGTGCATTTACTAATTAGATTTTCTAAGAGATTTCGATCGTTATTTTTGGACAGAGCATTTCCAGGAATTATGGAAACCGAATTTGTGCTTTAATGAATATCTTGATAATATTTGTGTCCAAACTTCCTTGTCTATAAATACTTGAAGTTTGCCTTTCTAGCAAACTAATCCTTCGTAACAACAGATTTACTCTTTTGTTGTTGTTACTGGTGTAGCAGCCTATTTGGAGAGGAGAGTAACCTAATTAGGCGAAATCTCTTACGGCCGCTCAGTTTAAAGTCTTCTTTGAGATTGAGAATCTCTAGCGCGACCCGTAGGTGGGAAACTAGATAATTGCGATTTATCTTTTGTTTTCGATTGATTTGATTGACTAACGGCGGTTGAAATATGATTGCACCTAGTTTGTTTATTCCTGAGAATCTTCTCTTCTAATATAAGATTCACTCAAACTAGTTCAGAGTTTCGACAGGGATATTTAGACTGTTGTTAGTTCTAAGGACGATCTTGTGATCATCCATTGTTAACAGACTCCGTTCTGTATGTGATTGATCACAAGATATTCAAGTGATTGTGTGCAGGTTTTTATTGAAGACTTAAGAAGATTTGAAGACAAAGAAGATATTGAAGATCTGACTTGGGTTTTATAATCTTTGGTGTGCACAATACTTGTTTCGGTAAAAGAGGATCCAATTAATAATCGGTTTATCCTTGTAGTAGATTGGATTGATTAATTGAGTAGAACGACATCAACACGGTTCTTCGGATTAAAGGTGTTGTTGGATTAATCTTAATCGATTACCTTTGGGTGATTGAACATAAGATAGATCTAAGGACCTGACGAAGGAGTTAATATTGAGATAAACGGAAGAGCCTTTGTCCGACTCGTATCACTTGGTTGAATAGAGTTGATACCAAACATATTTGTTGTTCCTTTACTGTTTGGAATATGAACCAAAGGAATTGTTCCAAGTACGTGATTTATTTATAAGTTGGAGGCGTGGGAATACAGAAGGAACTAGGTGAACTATAGGGTTAGTTACTTGGTCTCAACTATACGAAGTTAGTGTAATTTTGTGTAGCGGCTTAATCCTGAGAGTATTCAATTCTGGACTAGGTCCCGGGGTTTTTCTGCATTTGCGGTTTCCTCGTTAACAAAATCTTGCTGTGTCATTTACTTTTATATTTCGCATTATAATTGTTTTATTATAATTAAAGTAAACTATACAAACGTTAATTCCTATTTACTTGATAAGCAATCCTATTGTGTTTGGTTAAGTCCGAACCTTTGTATCAAGTAAACATACTTCGTTGTTATATTGTCTCGATCTCATATCCACATACGATCACACGAAGTGTAAACCGATTAGTTGTATTGTCTCGACTCCGTCCATAGACAATCACTTTCGGAGAAAGGACTTATAGGTAGGAAATTTTTTAGCTTGAGGTATATTTGGGTACCCTCGACTTTTCACTACCAATATCCTTTGGAACCGTTACATCGCCTTCTGTAACTACCAGAGGATTATATCCATTAACCGTATAAACCCATGATTGAAAATCACGCGCTTGAAGAAAGGCACGTATAACAATTTTCCACCATAAGTAATTTGAGCTATCAAAGACTGGTGGTATGTTTATGGAGATAACACTTCTGTCCATATTCAGATCGCTACAAACACAGACTTATAAGATCTTTAATGTGTTTGCCTGCTCTGATACCAACTGAAAAAGAGAAGGGTTTAATAACCACACCCAGTAATTCGTTTGGCAATCTGAATAGAAAAACTCCAGTATACTTTCAAGAGAATCAACTAGACAGTCAGACTCAATCTAGAGTAAAGTATATCAAAGAGTTTTGTATCTCTCTTTCTCAATTCAATCTGCAATCAACAAATAGGAATTTGCGAGCCTACTTGAACGGTACCAAATACCAATGTTCAAGGATCAATCAATTTCAATCAACAACCAAAGGTTGGATTCCCAATTTATCGATTCGACGCACAACCTGTGATATTTCAATTACATAACAAAATATAATGCGGAAAAAAAAAACATATACACAAGAAATTTTGTTAACGAGGAAACCGCAAATGCAGAAAAACCCCGAGACCTAGTCCAGATTTGAACACCACACTGTATTAAGCCGCTACAGACACTAGCCTACTACCATTTTCTCTTATTGAATCCTATGATAGATTGATATAATTTTATCTTCTTGAATCGAACATGCAAGGATTACAAGATAAAAAATTTCGAACCCTTGTTTACTGTTGAGGTTTCTTTGAAACCGAAGAAGACAGAAAAGAAGAGTGATCCATCTCTCTTTATTTTTATCACCAAACCCATCTTGCATTCGGATGTGAATCCGGATCCAAATAGGACCGAACCATGAGCATCGATACTTGGTTATGGATTAGCCAATAATTGTTCCTTTGATAAATATCAAATTGTTCAAGTCTTGACAATTTGGACATTCTAGTTATTGACATAAAATTCTCGGTCAGTAATACTTCATTTGTTTTGGACAAGTCAAAACAAGTTTTAGTGGGTTCACAATTATTATCTGAGACATGATAATCTTCAAGAAATAATTCTTCCGAAGAGTTATAAAGATCATCTTCTTGATAGATATCATTTTCTTCAGAGGCATAATTCATCAAATACTCATGAATGAGTTGATTTCCTTTAGAATTATTACTTTCTCTTGAGTTGTCTAGCTCTTTGAGAAACTCGTCTACCTCATATTCAACCCTACTACTATCTTCAAGGATCTTGAGTGTTTTAGATAAAGACTCATCTTCCTTTTGTTCATATATCCTTATCTTATTTGTCAAATCAGGGAGTTTTTTTTCCATTTCAGTAAATTCTGACAGTTTTATGTTGATTTTGATGGAAGCATCTTCTGTGAGACTAAGATATAAACGACATCCGTCAAACGACATCCGTCAAACGACCAAATCTATTTTGATCGTAAAGACTCAATAATTTCATTATTTGTTTTTAATTCAAACAACTTTGAGTCATCTAATCCTGCTATTACGTTAACTGAATCAGACATAGATTCAATTTCTTATAGGTTGGATCGCACCAAACACAGATTGTTAGATCTTTTCGTGTTTGCGTACTCTAATACCAATTGAAAATACTAGGTTACCCAAGTACACCATAATCTTTAAAATATCCACCTATAAGTCCTCTTACCGAAAGTGATTGTCTATGGAAAAAGTCGAGACAATACGACAAATCGGTATTCACACTTTGCGTGGTCGTCTATGGATACGATATCGAGACAACACACCAATCAAAGTGTGATTACTTGATAATAAGTTCGGACTTAACCAAACTTTAGAGAATCACTGTCAAGTAATACGGAGTTAACGTTTGTGTATTTTACTTATAATTATAATAAACTATTATAGTTGCGTAAATAGAAAAGTAAAATACACAACAAGATTTTTTTAACGAGGAAACCGCAAATGCATAAAAACCTAGGGACCTAGTCCAGAATTGAATACTCTCAAAATTAAGCCGCTATACAAAATATAAACCAACTTCGTATAGTTGAAACCAAGCAACTAACCCTAGTTCACTTAGTTTCTTCAGTATCCCTGCGCTTCCGACATTCAATAAGTGCACGCACTGGAATAATTCCTTTGGATCGTATTCCAAACAGTAAAGGAACAACAAATCTGTTTGATAACAACTCTATTGATTCTTTAAGATAAGATATCTCTTGTTGTATGCAAAGGCTCTTCTGTTTAATCTAATAAACTCCTTTGCCTGGTTAGATCAATCCAATCTCTATTACCTAAGTAAAAGACTCGGATTTGTAACAATCAAAATATATATATAAAGAAACTATTATGTGTTACGGATCTCACGCAACTAATCAATCGAATAAATTAGATATTAGTTGGATCCCAGACAATCAAGGTTTGTGCTACACAAAGATATGAGAAACCAATAAGAAATATTCTTCTTCTTGAAATCTTCTTTAATCTTCAATTAAACCTGCACACAACCACTTGAATCTCTTGTGATCAATCACGCACAAAATGGAGTCTTCTAACAATGGATTATGACAAGATGTCTTTAGATCTATAAACAGTTCTAAAGATCCTGTCGACACTTCGATCTAATCTGAGTGAATCTTATATCAGAAAAGAAGATTTTCAAGAATAAACAAACAAGGTGCAATCAAAGTTCAGCAACCGTTAGTCACAAATTAAATCGAAAACTAATAACACTATAATTATCTAGTTTCCCACCAACGGTACTCGTAGAGCTTCTTGATCCCACAAAAGTCTTTAAACGAGCGGTCGTAAGAGATTTCTCCTAATTAGGGTACTTTCCTCTCTGGATAGACGGCTCCACCTGAATCAACATGAAGATGAAGTTTGCCAGGCTCTTAGGATAGTTTGCTAGAAATGCAAACTTGGGTATTTGTAGACCAAGGATGTTTGGAAACCAAGGAATTTTCAAAACCGAAAATATTCTCAAGATATGCATTAAATGCCCAAATCGTTTTTCATAATTCCTGGAAATGCTTTGTCCAATATTTCTGAAATCTCTCAATAGAAAATCTCCAATCAGTAAATGCACATTACTAATTTTTATTCTCTAGAGATATGCTTTTAATTGCTGGTACTTAAAGCATATATAACTAACAACCTTAATTAAAAAATTCTTAATTTATTTCGGACTGGGATCTCCTTAAGTAATCAAGGAATATCTTTGAACAATAAAAGATAATAGTTACTAATCGTGTTCAAAGTATGTTGACATCTTTTCTTTGTAAATCCTCTTTCATATTTACAATCTTGGAATCGATTATACCACACTTCCAAACAAGTTTAAAATTGGTTCATCTGTATTCCAAGACAACTATGCGATTGATTGAATATCAAATCACAATCATGGGTTCAATCGGTTCTACCAATCACAGGGATCGGTTATACCTTCAATATGGAACACTTTGATCAGTCAAACAAGTTACCAGGATCGGTTACATCAGTTACCAGGATCGATTACGTCAATTACCAGGACCGTTTACCATATACTCATGGTATTTCTGGTGATCGGTCACACCAGTCACTAGGATCAGTTACAACAATTACTAGGACCGGTTACACCAATTACAAGGGTCGATTACACACTCTTTTGTGATCGGTCACACTAATTACTAGAATCGGTCACACCAATTACAAATATCGATCATACCATCTCAGGTGATTACTTAGGATCGGTTACACTAATTACTCAAAACTAGTCATACCAAATCATAAGTCAGGCATTGTGATTAGTTATACCAGGATGCATAACAAGTTATGATCGGTTCTACTAACTCACACATATTTGTAATCCAAGATATGCAATGAAGAACAATACCAATAAGCCTAGTGATTTCCCTTTCGATTCATAAAACAAGTTCATGAATCTACTTACTTTAAATAAATGTAAACATTTTTTCCTAGAATGAAATCTTCACCTTTACCCATACACATAATCACAACAGCATTCATAAGATTATGTCGATGTCATATCTACGAAGTTCAAAAGATAAGCATTACACTTCGTAGTCTAGTTCCTTAATACTATGATCATATGATCATGTCTCACTACTAGAGTAAAATATTCATTCACAGCTTCACAGTCATGTTTTCAATATAGCACGACTTGAAAGATACGTTAGAAATGAAACAGTTCAAGTCAATATCACTAAACTCAAGAGGAAGGATGATGTCATCGTTGTAGCTCGTTACTTTTTCACGTTATTCAGGTCTTCGAGTAATACTTGTATGTCTCATATTCTTAGTCTTTCTAGTCTAACCTATACAAAGTTGACTCTAGTACACAATCAAGCGACTCTTAGATGAGTTTTGATTCACTAAAATATGACAACAAACTTGACATACGAACGCTTGGTGGGTTCAACCGAGCCATGCTCTAACATATATATAGAACAAAAAAGGATTATTAGAAAATCCCATCAAATAATCAATTTATAAATATATTTAGAAATAGAGCACATACATTATAATAGAGCAATGTGAAAAATAACATAAATAATATACATTAGAAGATGAAAATAAAAGCAATAAATAAAAACAATAAGCTAACATTTCAGTTTTGGTAACAATTGTATGATGTTTTGTTTTAAGAAATATAACCTGAAGCTAATATAATATATAACAACAAGAAAGATTTATTTTATCTTATATTGATTACCACATGTAACACATATATAATATATATATAACTGAGGATCCAATGACATGGTTCGAATGACATTTGGTTGGCATAGTTATGGCATATTTCTCTCATAAATATCTATTGATCTACCTTTTTAACAAAAATGAACGCATTTTGAGATACGAAACTTCACAGTCTACAAATTTTAATTTCAACCTTCAATCTTCAACAATTGAAATCATAAGCAGTATATGGAGGCCTTATATGTCTCGGAAAGCACTCATTTTTGGTAGGAAGGTAGATCTTATAATAGAAAATAACTAGAAATATTAGCTTCAAATTCATTGGCATTTGAGTTTTATAAAAAAAAAATGGCTTCGAAATGTCAAACAATGTCATTCTAACCATGTCATTGGATCTTTCCCCTAAATATACATATTTTTGTGTATTCATTTTTTGGTATATGTCTTAATATAACAATAATTTTTAGGAGGATATTTGGATGATATGCATTTAGAAACATGTAAACTATATATTCACAACTAAAATATAAAAAAATTTAGTGTTAATTACCTTGGTAATTTCTAATTTGGAACCGAAACGAATGCAACTCTTCCACATCAAAGAAGAAGTCCAGTGAACAAACGGGGAATATAACAACTACGGGGAATCTCGGAATTATGCCTAGGATACGTTATACAATGGGGAATATAATAACTACTGGCTAGGAAGTCCAGTGAACAAACGGGTAATTGGACAGGTTTTCATAATATGACCTTGCAAGAAGCTCAATTATGTACAGTAGATATTTTCATCAACGACTCTGATTGGTTACCTTTGACAGGAGTCCCGTTCACAGGAGGACTGTGAAATCTATCTCTAGGTTATTTCTTTTGTAAATAAAAAATATTTCGGATAATAGGATGAGATTTCTTTCACAAATCAGTTTTTAATATTAGTCAACCAACATTATATCTCTAAGTGCGTGTTGCAAGATTTGGTCTTCCCTAAATTTCATGCCATAATTTGTTAAATTGCACATTCATTCAGTCTATCAGATTATTCATTGTTGATGTTGTTGAAATGGATTATTCTGTCACATTGTTTGGTTTAGCTGTGATACGAGATTTCCTAATTGTTAGAACCCATACAAAAAAAAATGTGGAAAGTCATATGGAAACTCAATTTGGTAGGAGTGTTAATCAGAAAATTGTTCTTAAGAATTGTTCTTAAGACTAACTCACCCCTGTGGAACTTGTCAACTTAACTATTCTTCACAAGATCGGAAATTGTTTCAAAATGTCAAGACTACACGGTATTATGTTACACATTTGGAAATTGTGCGAGATCTAGTTTTTCCCATCTCTTTAAACTCTCGCACAACCACAAACCTATTGTAATGTTTTACTCTTCCATCAACACCATCTTCGTCTCCACCTCCATCTCCACCTCCTGCACACCTCATCCTCCTTCTCCTTCTACCTCATAACCAAATCCACTACAACTATCGTCTGATCCTCCACCAACACCACCACCACCACCGCCTCCTTCACCACCATCACCAGTACCTCATCCTCTCGCACCACCATCAAATTTGATATATAAATCACGATGCATTTACACATGTGTGTTAATTATGAGTAATACCGATTTGTATTAACTTATGAGTTAGCATTTAAATTTCTTTCTCATAAGTGAAAGAAAAATTAGGGATTTGTGTTAATTTTCTTACTGATTAAGACCTTATCAAGCTTCACTCTCTAGGTTTTTATAGATTGAGGTTTGGAAAAAAAAATCTATTTCTATATGGATTGGGATTTGTAAATCGATAGCTCTAGGTGATTTTTACTTATGAACAACAAGATATGTTGTATACTAGATAATACATCATCTTCGTCAAAATCTTCATCAAAAACTATTGGTACGTCACTATCCTCGAATTCAATATTTTTTGTTGGTTAAATCACTACACCAAAATCAGGAATTTATCACAGTGTAACTTGTCACAGTTTTTTTCTTCGGTCACTGATACACCTGTGATAAGTCATGCAACAATTATAACTGTTAATAAATTTTGTATTCATGATAATAATTAAGAATATTAAATTCTTTTATTAGTCGCAATAATATTTGTTGACAATTATCCAAACACCAACAATTATAATCTGAAATGATGATTCCACCCCCAGAATTCACCACATCTAAAACAACCCCAAATTTACAACTCTTCGATTTTTTCTTGTCACTACTTTCCCAACACCTATACAAACTAACAATTTTATTTGATTTCTGTAAATCAATATATATTTTTATTCTTAATTTTTTTTTTATTATCTGTTAATAGTTAAATTTACAATTAAGTAACCTCAAAAGACAAAGCAATAGTTGGAAGTCGAGCAACAAGCTGAGCTCCAACCCCTTTTTGAATAGCAACGTCTACCCTATGAAACAAAAAATTGCCTACTTTAGAAGACGAATCATGCCTAATAAGATTTCAACCACTTTAGGAAAACAACAAACTCTTCACCAAGCTCGCCCAGAGTAGTAAAAGCCAAGGTGCCAAAACAATAACCATGCCTAGAGAAGATGTCAAGATACTTGTTGCGCTTACGCTCGGCAGCACGAGAAATAGCCACACCAGGCAAAAATTCTTCACACCATTGCCAGTAAAAGGTGAAACACCAGTAACAACGAAGCAAGTGTCTCGACCATTATCACGATTAAGCACCAAAATATCTGCAGGTCGAGCTTCACCCCCATCGTTAGCTAGGAAACCAAGGGAAGCCTCTGTCTTAGCTTGTACACCAACACGAAAGCAAATATCGGACAAGGTGTCACGCACGATGTCATGGAAAAATTTCAAGCCAACTTCATGCGTGCAATGTATACCATGGTCACCAAAAACATATATAAAATTCCCACAACATGAACAAAGACTATCTTTGGCAAATAAAGGAACACCCGGCCTATACCCAAGGATTGCACTAACTAAATTGACAAGGTCCAAACCTTCTTTAGGAATAGGCATCAAATAAGCTTGAGTATGCTTAGTCTTATTATTTTGCCAAAGGGCGAGATCTCTTTGCGTCATATTGTATTTCGTACGCATTTCCTTCGTCACATGATCGAATGTCTAAAAGTAAAAGGTATGCCAATGGAGGGTGCTGTCGATGCTAAATTTGGAGCTGAACATTTTGAGTGTAGAGCTTGTTGATGGCAGTGGAATGGATGAAACCTCTTGAATATAAACAAGTTGTTTTCGAAATGGACTGTGAAACTGCACTTCACAGTGAAGAATTACGAGTACACTTGTTAAATCATAATTTACTTCTTTCAATTAAAGACAAATTTATAATCAATAAGTTTTGGTTTTGTAAGTTAATTCATAGGTCTAGAAACAATGTTGCTCATAATCTAGCAAAAAATGCTAGAGTTGAAGCAATATCTTATTGTCATTATTATCATTATCTCCAGATATTGTCAAATAGATGGAGGAAGACATTAGTAACAATTAATCAAAAAATTTTTCTTAGTAGCAAAAAAAGAAGAAGAAAAAGGAAAGAAATGGAAGGCTTTTAGCCAGTGAAGAGAAGAAAACTCAACAAGATGCCACTGTTGAGATATAACAAAAATAAAATAAAATAAGGCTTTTAATCACCAGAAGGAAGTCACTCAAACATCCAGTGTATGACATACTTGGTGACTATTCTTTTCTACTGTTGAGGTAATCAAACATCCTATATATGATTTGTTCTTCAGCCTTCGTTGACAATCACTCAGGCGATAAAGCTGTATACAGAGAATCCGGTTATTGAGGTTAGAACTTCTAACCTTAATAACTGGAAGGCCTCGGTAGTTCTTAACAGTATGTGCTTAGCCCGAGGATTTGCTTTCTTCTTTTTTTCATTTAACTTTTAAACTTTTGTTTACATTGTTTTTGCTAGGAATCTTTCTACCAGCAGTAAAGTAAGAACAGATTTTAACATGATTGAGGGAAAATTACAAAGAGCTGCAAGTTGTAGTTCTATACAAAAATGGAAAACTGAAAAAACTATTTTACTTCGTTACCATTTAGTAAGCTGACCTGCAATCCAAAAGGAAATGATAACAACAAGATGATGCTATTTAACGTGGCTGATGGATGAAACGTGGACTGCTGCTGCTGCATTTAGGACTTCCATACTGTGTCGCCTTCTCACGGTAAACTGGAGATTTAGAACTAGCTCTAGGGGATGATTTTTGCAAACCCAGATTTTTCATTAGTGCCTGTGCTTCATCAATCTCCAACTCTGTTTCCATAAAAATCAAATCTACCATTCAGATATATGCTATACATGACATTCTATCAACCCTAAAAAGGACACTTGAATTTTTAGTAAGCAAATAAACGATAAACAAAACCTTAGTTACCATTTTTCAATCGTTTGCTGTTTTCAAGAGCTAGTTGGTTCTTGTAATCTTCAGCTTCAGAAGACCTGACCATGTCATCTAACTCGGCTTCCAAGTTGGGGAACTCATCTTCTTCATCAGTGCCAAGATCAAATGACTCGGGAAGCAAATGAGCAATTTCGCTTTTATCATTTTCATCAAAAAAATAACCTTCTTCTTCCTCCTGGCAGTTCAGCCAGTAGTCACGGAACCATGTTGAGGTCTTCACTAGATCCCACCATTCCGGAGAAAAATCCTCCACATGACGAAATGCCTCTGGAATAAAGAGGGGTGCATCTGGGTTCAGTGAAGATTTTTGTTCTGCCACCACTGCCGCCATTTCCTGTTTGTCTGCCTTGTTTTCCAGCGCTACATGAAGAAAAAAAATAAAGAAGGATCATTAGCTAATTCATTCATAAACGCTACATGGAATAGATAGATGACCACTGTTTGTTCAGCTATTGTAACAACAACATAATCACAATGCTAGCATAAACAAACAATAATTTCAATTTTCCCTCTGGAATGGTTATTAGTTGGTAGTTTCCTGACTACAGTCCAAGTTAATTTTTCTTTGTGCAACACAGCATAAAGAAGTACTAGATATACCAACAGACCAATATACCTAATTATTTTTTAAATATAACTAACTACAAAGAAAAGAAAAAACCTCACATTCAAAACAAAATAGTTTTACCTAATGTAGCTGAGAGCATATCAATCTTTTCAGAACGTAATAACCCGTATTTTGGTAGCAAAGAGTAGGGCACATGTCATTCACAACATATACCAGACCTAAGTATATCTAGCATTTTTATAACAATCAACTTCATCAACAACTAGTACCTAATTGAAATATGACCTAACATAAAATTAGGCCAACACCAGAAACAAAAAAGAACCAGTATACCAAACACCAGTGATGAATAGCCTAATTTAATGTTTTGGGTGATCTCAAACCTAATATAATACAACAACAACAACAAAATTAATCTGAACAAAGCCATACAAGTTAAGTGAGACATATTATTATCTTACACATACAAAAGACACCCTTCTTTAAGTATACTATCTCAGAATATAAGAAAAAGCAGTGAAGCAATTACAATCTAAAAATCAAATGTTAAAACAAGATAATGAGCCTAAATGATTCTAACACAGGGAGAAAAACATATAAGAACACTCGATCAGATGCTTTCTGATTTGAAAATCACATGGTTAAAACTCAATTTTCAAAAGTGATCTAAATTTTATTTCTCCAATAACTTTGCAGCTACAGATCTGAACTCCTTCAAACAGAGATTACAGTAATTCTTTAAATTAAACCCCTCCATATCACAAATATGCAACCAATATATCAATATATTAGTCGTTCCTCGATCAAAATCACATAGATCATAAGAATTAAACCAAAACCAAACAATTCGAATTGCCGCCTAAAAAAGACACACGTTAAACCAAACGGCTTTTAATGTTCAAATAAGTAAAATGATAAGTTCTATTAGAGACAAGATTCTACTTCCACGATAACACTATTCCTTCAACGATAGCTTAAATCAGGATCAGAATACATTTTTCAGCATCAAAAGTTTCATTTAAATCCAAGGATCAGAAATTTCATTCATAATAAACGAAGCCATACAATTAAACTCAAAACTGTTTCCAGAAATTGATGTTGTTGTTACCTTTAACGAAGAACAGCGCAACAAAATATCTCTTTTCCCGATCAAATTAATTCACCGGGAAGAACAAAAACGCTTTAAAAATGCTCTGAGAATTTTCAGGGTCTAAAAATGACTATTTATATACAGAACAGTATTTTATAAATCCGAACCTGATTTGGTTCGTTACAATACCGAACCTAATAGCTTCCGAGCCACTTAGTTGGACGGGCACTAATAGGTCATTTATCATTTGACTTCAAATTTGGATGCTTTATACAGCCGGTTACCAGTTTACACAGCTAACCCAACTTTTGCTTTTCAATTCGCACACGTCAGGAATGGTAATTCACATGGGAAAATCACCGACCTGAAGTAAGCGACGGAATCCAATCTCTTTCCTTGTTTTTTCTTTTCTCGGAATTTGGAAACGACGTGCTTTGCAGTACGCGTTTCTTCAGGACTTCAAGTCCACACTGAATTCGAGACATGTCTCCCCGATTATTCCTTTCTGTCCAAGTACAGTGTCTATTCTCTTGTCCACGACAATCAGTCTATTTTACCTAAACGAGGGGACCAGGAAGCGGAGAACTAGGAGAAATGGGTGGGAAACACGAATTGCCTATTGTGAATGGCATTTTCAAGAAAGAACAGAAAATAAAATGGTCGCCGGGAAGTGGAAAGGAGAACGTCAGCTTGTGGAAAGAGTATTCTAGATCCATTCTGAGGCCTAGGATATACGTACATAACAAAACAGAACACCAACTATAGTTATAGAAACGAAACCTCTATAGTTATAGAGACGCTTCAGTTTCACTAGGGTTGAGAATGAGCAACATATGCGCCCGAAGGTATATTTGTCTTTATAAAAAAAAATTGCATTGTTTTCCTTGATCTTCTCCAGTAGAACTCCCTTTCTGTGTTGAATCGAAGCTCTTTCAGGACCGAGACATCTTGACTACACACCCAAAAAGAACCATCTTGAACCCCGATTTTGCTCAACATTTTCTGCAAAACACGGCAAACAAAATTAAAATTTGCATCAGATTCTACTCTTTACAAAAGAAAAAAGTGGTTTGGTTCACTGAATTGTACAAGTAAAGCTGGAGTTACCTTGGAGATTAAATCTTAATCCCATATATCCACCACAACAACAAACATTATCCTCACCTGTGCAGAATGAAGAGCAGAACCTGATTCTCCAAGGTACCAAGCTTTGAACAACCTTCATGAGACAGTTGAGAAAAAGGACTAGCACCTTATGACGTCACAATCTTAAGAGAAATATGCCATTCTGTCTCATTATGCGGAACAAGTGATTGTAAAAGTCTCGCTCCATCAAAATCTGTCCTTGATACAGAAACTGCAGCAGCTTAACACTCAAATTTCAGAAGATATCCCTGCACTAACATAAAAAACCATGTAAAAGTGGAAAAGCCCACCCCTCTTAGCGAATCCAACCCACGCAGCCAGGACAATGTGTTAACTGAAAACAGGTGACGAAATTATGTTAACCCACCCCTCTACAATTCTAGCTGTTAGCCAAATAAAAGAAAAATGCTTGTCTAAGTCATAGCCAAATTTGAGTTCGGACATGCTAATAGTCCAGGAGCAATGAACATGTGGCTAAAGCTGCAGAGACAATTCCTTGATGCCAAGACAGACCCACAATCATGATGAATAGAGAAACTCATTGCTATAATAAGAAACGCGTGAAACAAATGCAAATTTTAGTCATGAACTCGAGACTCATCTGAAGAACTACTTTTTGTGACTATGAAGAATGGTTGCAGTAAATTACTGGATAATGATTAATATCACACAGCCGAAAGGATGCTAAAGGAGATCCAAGAAATACAGGACAGTAGTCGAAAAATGCCTCATGTAAACAAAGAAGTATTCGGATCTCTGCTTTGGAAGCAGCCGAACAGATTCTAACAGATAGCAGATAGACAAGAACCAAACATGTAAAACGAACACATGGTCAGAGATAAGATGGTACCTTGTGGATTGTGAGAGTTTTTGATTCCCCATAGATGACTCCTTAAATTCTTAAAAACTTATCACTATAAAATATTATAGCTTCAAGTTTCAGCTACAGGCATCATGTAAATTGTTTACATGTATTGGCAAACGAGTTAACGAGAAGATATGGAGTGCTACTTTTTTTACATGGAAAGTATTAGTTGCAGGAAGAGTGAACTTGAAACTTACACAACAAATTGACTGCAGCATGATGGAAAAAAATAATGTCATTATAAAATCAATGAAATTCCAATCCACTTGTGGTCAAGCTTTCCCTAACACGGCATTCAAAGGCATCCATGCTAGAAAAATCAAATGGACCTCTACTGGTACATCCACCCCCACCCCCAAAAAACGAAAGAAATCCTCGATGGGAAATCTCCATCCCATATGAAATTTTTCTATCAGCAATTCTCAATGAACAGCATTTCTGTTTAATACTTGTTCCCACTGGATTTTAAGCCTACTGTGAATAATCTGGAGCTCCACAACTACTGTAACAGTTAATAATGAGTCAACACTTGATTTCCTCTTGTATTTATGGATTGCGTTAATGTTGAAGGGGATGCGGGTTGCATTAACTCAGCAGGGGCACCAAAGCCTACTGCCAAAGGCATCTCTGGATTAGCAGGTGTAATAGCAATACCATCCTCAACCTCATTATGTCCCACCACTGGCGCTTCCTTCTCAATGACATCCTCAGAAGTTGTGCAAGATAAATTAACTGTTCCAGGAGGTGATCCAACAGATATAAACTGCTCATTTTCTGATTCAACCATACATGCATGGGACGAAGGAATATCATCACAGTCAAGAACCGTATCTACCTTTTGATCTTCATGACCTGAATCTGGAACTACAGTATGTAATTCCTGCTTTTCAACAGACTCGGTACCCTCTTTTGATTCAACGCCACTTATCATAAGAGTCTGGTCAGGAGAAATGACATTCTTTTCTTCATCAATCGACTTATTAGAATCCGGAACTTCAAGTGCTTTTTTAACCTTGTTATTAGAATGAAGAAGTGTATCTGATCGTGGCTTACGGACATAAGTGCGAACCAAACCCTGACAACCATCACTGGGAGCAAATTCATGTCTTTCATCTTTTCCATTAGAAAATTCATCAATATCAGGCAATTCCTTGTCACCACATTCAGCTCCGGAACGACATTCCCCTTCATTGATATTGCAGGAAATTGCTATGTCCATCATATGCGGGCAAACAGGAGGGCTACTCTCACGGCATTTATGACACCGGAATCCGATAATTTTAGTGGTGCTTTCCACTTTGCACCCAAAAGCATCTCCATGGAACCATTCTGCGTGACATGACAACAGTAAGTTAAATCAGAAGGAAAATAAACCCTGAACATGTGAACAGTCCCAGGAACCATTTGGTAACCTTAAGACAATGATTACAGGCTAAAACCGAGTACACGGCCTCATTTTGCTCTATATAGAAGAGCCACAAATCAATTAAAAGACACCTATTGATTAATTTAAATCTTACCAAAGGATGCTTAGCAAATATAAGCATCTTTAACCTTAAACCTATAGGGTTTCTAAATCCCCAAACACAAAGAAAAGTCTAGTAGATTAGAATATAAAGTTCGTATACCTTGGCATTTTTCACATTTGATATAAATTAATCTGGATGTATATTCTGCTTCCAAGCAAAGACCACAAATGGGTTGTGTAGAGAGGGCATTTGGATTTTCAGATGGCAGAAGTAGTCTTCCTTCCCCAAAATCCATGACACGAGCATCATTTGGTTTGCTTGAAAACCGAAGACCATTAAGCCAGAATGCATGATAAATCTGTGTTCTGTTCCCTTTTGGCCAACAGACCACTTTCTTGGATCTACCTTCTTCATGTTTCTTGCTGATCAATTTCTTAGGTCGACCACGTTTTTTCTTCTTCACGATCACTTTCTTAGGCTGAATTTTTTGTTCCACTGGGACCCATTTTCTAGGTCGACCCCGTGTGTTTTTCTTGGTGATCCCTTGTTTCTGGTGACCTGGTGTGTGCTTTTTGGTTCCATCCAGCTCTTTCTTTTGCAATTCGACATAGTTAACTCTCTGAATAGAACGTCTTGGTCGCTCAGATATGGAGGTTATTTTCTCCTGTGCCACTGGTTTCCCCTTTTTCATTTTCTTTTTAATTTTTACGAATTTCTTCACAAGTTTTTTCACATGATTTGTGCTCTGGCACTTGTTGCATGTATATGTACAATCTGCAGAAGTTTTGCCCTTAGGCTTCCTGAAATGCTTTTTATGGAAAAAACCTGAATGAAAACATATAAACAATAAGAACTCATTATAGTTCATTTGACCAAGAGCAGTGATGCTGAAATTACTAAAACTATTAACTAGTCTTGAAGACCATATCCATTTATCAATTACCTAAAAAGACAATAAAATATCAAAGAAGCACATCATCTCCCGCATTAACAATCATGGTTGGATTCAGTAGCAGCAACTAACATGGTCACAAAGTGTTCTTCCTAAATATTCTGTACAGTAATCAAACTTCAAGAAAGTCCTACAAATTTATTTTTTAAGAAAATAGCAACAATAAGAGTCTAGCAGAACACTGGTCCCATGAACATCACCAAATAGCATTTGTGATGATGACTTTGCCACAGAATGGAAAGTAAATTTTTATTGTTAATGTGAATCATTTCCTCATTGTGGACGAAAAACTTTAACAAGTGTCCTCATTATTTTTGAGAGGAAAATCAGCATTCTAATATTATAGTCTACACATTTACTGTCCAATTACTACCTCCATACAGTTCTTACAAACCATGTTCCTGGTGATTTTCCTCTTGTACGCATAATTATCAGCATGCTTTCAGGAAGTGATCATAATATATGGATGCAAAGAGAATATGGTCAAATCCAGAAACAGGGAAAACATGAAGAATCCCATCTAATGATGGAAGAATAAATGCTTACCTTTGCAATCATTACAGCTCACAGCTTCCCTGTCAATCAAAAAAAAAAAAGACGATTGTGAGAGACATACAAGACACTGTTGACCAATTTGGGGAACCATGTATAGAATGTGATGTCATAGCCTATCAAATGAAGCATTTAAGGATGCAACTAATGAGCATAACAGGGAAAAATTTGCAAGGGTCAACAAATAGAAAATTTATTTAATTAGTTAATCGTCTCTCTCTTTCCTCCAGTTATCCAATGAGAACATTTAAAAATGCCTTCGGTATCTATTTTCTTCAGCCTTTCCTACAAATCAAATGTTTGCACAAGTACTAATAGTAGAGCAAACCCAGGTTCAATTGTTAGCTCAACAAATCAGCCAGAGTCGCCAGGTTGCCACCAGGGATCGATTATTTCAATCTGACTCACGATCAGGTTGAGCCTGTCACTCTCAGGTTTAGGCCTACCCAACTCAGGGCCTAGCATATACAAAATGTTGGCACTACGCCAGCATATTGCTCTCCAAAGTGCTTTAGAGCATCTCCAATGCAAAGGGTCAAGGTCATCCTAGGTGGAGTACACCTATATTGTAAACGGCGAGCGCCTTTGGTGCCTAGGCACCAAAGGCGCACTAAGCGCAGGCCTGGCGCCTAGCAGAAAAGGCGCCCAAGGCGCCAAGAAATGCCCATTTCTGCAATTCTCCATTTTTTCCGCGACGCCTAGGCGCCAAAGGCGCTAGGTTTGGCGCCTTGCCTTGCCTAGCGCCTTTTACAACATAGGAGTACACCTTTTTACTTGTGGGTTATTGCTAGATGACAAAAAATGATAGGTAAAAGTTTTTAACTAAAATTCATCTCCAATCCTCAAGGTCTTATTCAACCATTTTTCTTTGAATTTAGAGACAAAATGATGATGTGGATCTATGACCCAAGGTCATGAAGAAAGTCTAATTTAAACTTTCTCCTTTACCCTCACTTAGCCATGTCATCACCTTTTATGACCTTGACACTTACATTGGAGATGAAATTATGGTGTAAAAAGTCTTAAATCATATGTGGCATGCTTTTCTAAGACCTTGACCCCTTGCATTGGAGATGCTCTTAGGAACAGCAAGATTTAAACAAGTGTAGATAAACCAGTTGAGATATTGAGCGTGTAAGCAACAATCAGCAATCTTACTAGTGAGGGGGATTGCAATATTTTAATATTGTTGCATGGGATTCGTGAAACGAGTATAGATAGTGTAACGTGAGCAAAAATTGGGTAATACCTGACCAACAAATCTTTTTTGCACTGTCCACATTGGTGATTTTCCGATTTCGACAGGAGATAAGAAAGACCCTGTTTTCTGGAGGTCCTTTTAATTAATTTACCAGCTTCTCCGCGAAGCACTGCAGAGTCAGTCTTATTGTGTATGCGAGCAAGTTTTTTCCCTTCAAACGCCTTCAGAATACTTAAAGGAACATGTAACTCATCCAGCCAATACTTCTTCCTTTCGCTAGCAGATAATTCTAGCATGACTCCATGTTGGATAACAGAATCCGGAATAGTTCTTCTTTTGCCAAAATCAAGCAGATATTTCACATTTGCTCCTTCGACGCACTTCCTTCGAATAGTAACCTTCTTGAACAGCCTCCATGATTTTTTATAATCCTTGTCTATAAGAGATAAAAGTTGAGCATTTTCAATCTCATCCCACCTAATGTTCGAGTCAAATTCCCTAACCTGACAGCAGTGACGAAGTTAAAGTTAACAGACGAGCTGTGTCATGGTGGTTGACATGTACCTGAGAATATTTTTGGATATATAAATGGTGTTGTTTTACCTGGCAGGCAAGCTGTGTCACGGTCGTTGACATCTCTACAGCAGCTCTCCAAGCAGTATATCTGATTCTCCTAGCAGATTCCGAATTGTCAAGGTACAAAATAGTCGGAATTTTACCACAGCCAGCTGCAGAATTTAAAATAAATACCGTAAGAAACCCTTAATTAATTTGACCAGAACTGCTACTAGCTTTTCCTTCATGAAAAGTAAGGAAAGAAAAAAGACCTTGCCGGCCACTCTTCACGGCCAAGAACTGAGGCAAGATCTTGCAGTGAAACACTTGACGTGAAACTCGCCCACCCCTCCACCAGAATACGCCTGATCGGCCCCCACCATTTACAGTTGGATTGGTACCAGTAAGTGACAATTTGCCCCGCTTTTTACCACCCCCATTCTTTGAAGAAGACACCTGACCTTTGGTCATGGCATAAGAAGCAGACCCCGTTGTAACAACAGAATCAACCACTTTGAACCAATCTGCTGAAAGCGCGATATGACGCAAATTGGACTCTACCTGCAGATTCCGAGTTGCAACAACGAGTCAATAACACAAGTATGAGAATGGTGATTCAAAAAAAGTTGTTTGGAACAAACCGAAGGCAAATACAACTATAAATCTTCATACAATAATCATTAAAATAATCAATTATAGACGTAAAATTGATTACAGGCACTTTTTATTCAAAACAGACAGCCCAGAATGCAATTGACTCATTAAAGATTAAGAAAGAGGGCTTGTGAATTAAAATAAAAAATACTTACACTAACTAACAGATTTCTCAATGATGCAACACTGGATGCCTGGGTAACAGTTCTACGCCAATGCTTGCTGTAATGTGGATTACGCCACGGACCCGAAAGTAGACCAGATAAACGTTCTTCAATGGAAAGGATATGATGTATGACAGTAGTTAGATGGCTTTCATTATTTTTTATTGAAGAAAAGTCGGTCCTAAAGCCTTTTGCAACAGAATGTTTAGCGGTGATGCTAAACAAGCAATCCTTGCTATCGGTAGATCTGCAAGAAAAACACCACCCGCAGCTTTCTTTCTCAGCATCCATGGGCAGTCCATAAATGCTTGACCAACTAAACCTAGTCATACTTTTAGAAATGAGATTCATCTGTTTTGCAATAATCTCCTCATCGGATTTCTTTAGGTCCTGAGGTATGCTTTCTGAAGATTTAGATAATAACTGTCCAGCAATGGAGGCAGATATATGTGCCAAACTATAATAGTTAACATAGAAATCGTCTTCAAACACCATGTTTGCTGATGCAGGAACTGCAGCTACAGTATTCTGTTTTTGTTCAACAGCAGAAGCAGCAGGCTCCAAAGAATGATTCCCAATATTGGGAGTAGCATTTTCCAAGGATCCAGTGTAGTTAAGATCTTCAAAAGAGTAGTTGGAACAATCTGCCTCATTCTTCACAGGCATTTGAATGCCTTCAACACCTTGTGATATTTCAATGGAGCCTTCAGAGTTCGTAATAGGTCTTGTCATATCCTTAACCTGGACTGCTACTGAAGAAACTGGGCTTCCAATAGACTGCAAAGAAACCTTGCAGCTTTGACCATCCAAAACTTTGTTCGTGGCAGAAATTTCACTTGGTTTCGGTTTACTATCCACAATCAGGTTTCTGTGAACAGTGGGAGTCTGAAAATTCAAACGATCTTTTGCTTTTGAATCAAAAGGAGTATTCCAATTTATCGAGACTGCATTTATTATGCCACTGTAAAGAGTAGACGATGACCTCAAAACTTCAATAACAGCATCTAAATCATCCCTGTGGTAATAATAGTAAGACGATTCTGTCTCGCATGAATCTGACCTGCAAATACAAAAACATGTGAAAAATTCGAGTCGGGTCTGAAACAAGCAAACAAGACTTGGATGCTGATAGAAAAACAAGGAAAAACAAGACAAATCTCTATGAGAATAATGTCAAGTTGCTTAATAAAATGACTGCTAACAAATTTTCAAATTAAAAAGAAACAGAGTAATATAGAGGACACTCATTAATTCTCTTAGGAACATCATTATGTGTGATGTCTATTATTGGACTCATTGATACTGGTACAAAGCATGTGACACATACACCATTATACACTGAAATGCCTAGTATGTCAAAGTGTTGCAACACGCATAGTGAATTTTTCTTGTATAACTAGTTTTAAGAAGTCACATGTTTCATAACTTGAACAAAAAAATTAGTTATCATTAATTGTACTAGTCTTGCGAAGCAACTGAGTTATCTCATTGCAGAAGCAAAATTAGTTATTTTTATATATGGGTCAATAAAAACACGCTTATGTTACTTTATCAAAAAAAGTAATAACAATAACAAGCAAAAAACTTTATTATAAAAGCCAAGGAAGACAAAAAAAAGGAGACACAGACTTTACTTGAAGAAAAAAAATAGTAATGAAAAGAATAAATAATACAGATAGTGCCCAACAGGCATATTCGGAGAGCTAGGCATTTTCCGAATACAGAAAGCTACATTAAAAAAAAAGAAAGACTTTTCCAGAATGAGAAAACCAAATTCAATAATGGGTTCAAGAAAGCAGAAACTATCTTATATAACATATATATCAAGGATAATAACACCCAAGAACTGCCTCAGGTAGATGCTAGGTGGCATATTTTATGATGAGTGGAAGAAAAATAATTAACATTCTAAACAATTGACTTACACCAATAGGTAACCGCAGCTGGAAAAAAATAGCCGCCCATATGGATCTACACCCAGCAGCTCTGCTCCACGAAGAGACTTTGATGACTTCATCGATGAATAATGTTTGTCCATCACACATTCCGGGCAGTACCAATCACCTTCTGGCAAAAGATCCTTGACAACCCCTACGCACCTTGAATGATAAGCAGCCGGACAACCATCACAACATATTAAGCTCCCATCCATCTTACACAAACAGCATTCATCACTGTTCCAGTCATTGGTTTCATCAACAATCACCTCCGTCAAGCCAGAACTACCCAATCCATTCACTGGATGTTTCCTCTTCTTGTGATTCTCACTGTTTGAAATGCGGTCGATATCAGCATCGTTCTCAGACGCTACATTTCTTCTGTTGAGTTCCAACCTTATGACCTCTGCCTCAAGTAGATCATCACATAAACAACGAAGTATCTCCAGCTTTATGCTTGGAGACTGTTTATAGTAATCGCTGTTCAAGAGCTTCAAACGACTAAGCTCGTAACCAGGTTTTAATTCTGAGCCATGAATCAATAGGTACTCAACCATGTAAACAGGCCAAGTAACTAAGTCCAACAATTCCCAATTAAGACTCCTACAAGAAAATCATAATTCGCTTAGACAAAACTATACACATGCCGATAAGCCAAAACAGTTAGAGATCCCGCCAGATTATAAGGAGAGAAGAAACTCTGGAAGAAAATGGATACCTCAAGCAATTGGAAGCAGATTGAGATCCTTCGCTAGAAAGGAACTCCATCTGCAACTTCAGAGTTCGCAGAATAGACACGTGAATGGAATCAATAAGGGAATTTGGGACCTTGCTATTCGCCGCTACAGCAAAAGCTTCCAAACTGAAGGGACTCAAGAATAATATAGCACTAAATGACCTTAAGCAGGAATAAACCGAGAAAAAATCGAAGATATGAATTTCGTCTAGGTTCAAATTTTTAGACGAAAGTGGCAATTCCATTTTTGAAGGTACAAGGTTCTGCTCTGTGAATCCTTCTGTGTGTAAGCCTTCAGATATCTTATCAGTGTCAGGAGATATGTCTACTGCCGAGGATTCTTCCACCGTCAAGACATTTTGAAGCGAATAAGTGGAATTAGTTCTACGAGAACTCCTTCTGAGCACCATCTCTGTTGTAGCTTTCATATTTCCAGAGGATTTTTTCCTTTTCTTACTTCTAGGTTCTTCCTTATAATCACTATCCAAACCTCCCCGCTCCTCAACAGTCTTGGGGTAAAATTTAACAATACTATTAACAGTTGCTCTACTAATTTCATAATCAACTGAATCACCTCTTTTTGATATACCACCTAAATCAATATCCTCCTCACTGTCAACTCCGGCATCTCCCTTCACATACTGACCAAAATCAATACTACCCTTCTCTTGGATTACTTCAGAAAATCCAATTGACCTAATATTCATAAAATCCTCATCAACCTTAAATTCCTTTGTCTGGATTTCTTCCAAGAAACCTAAATCATAATTCAAATCATTGTCTCTCTTTGCAAACTCATCAGTACTCTGTCTCACATCATTTTCATTCAAACCCAAATCAACACAACCATTTTCTCTCAGCTTCAAATTTTCATTCAAATCATGAATACAAACTACACTATCAGTTGCATTACGATCAACAGAAACATTAACCATGGAATTCTTACCTACTAAACATACCTTCTTATTTAGGGATTCCGAAAATTCCTCGTGATTACGCCCATCACTAACTTGGGTTTCTTCTTCAATTAAATCGTGTTCTTCCTCTTCCCGTACCCGTTTTCTCGTCTGAATCAATTCACTGCCACAAGACTCCTTTAATTCTTCTTCTACAATAAACGGAGAAACTTCTGCGAATTCCATTTCCTCGGAATCTCCGTCTTCATAGACAATACTAAATAACCTAGAAATCGGGTCAAAAGATCTTACTACACCAGTAAAGATCCCAAACCCTAGAAATTCTTTCTTCACTGCCTTACCCACCAACTCCATTTTCTTCCAAGAAAACTGAATCAGCAGACTCCATAAGCAGTAATATTATTATATCGAGGTGAAAAACGAAAAACGAACTTATATGGAAATGAAACTGAAAAATGGAAAATTATAAAGTCGTGCTTTGATTTGGGGAGAGGTAGAGAGTGCGCAGGATAAGATCCAGTAACGCCCCAAACAGATGAGAGAAAATAGGGAAAGTTTTTTTTTCTTTTCTTTTTTTAACTCGTCGAGAAAATGGGAAAGTTTGAAATGAAAAAGGAGTGTGGGAGTTGGAGGTTAGTGATTTTGATTCAACTTTGGGAAAGAAAGATGCTGTAACAGACTTTGCCGTTAGTGGCTGGCAACAATTACGGCAACACAAAGTGGGTGCGCTGGAGTTGCCAGAAAAAAAAAAAATCTTAAAATACCGCGATTAAGTGTAGTCGAGCATCCAAAAAGGGCTGCCTCTAAAAGGACAGTAAGTCAAAATCCCTGACTGGCGTATCTCTCCTATTCTGGAAGATCAAAGAGTTAACCAGAGTGACCATCGTTGGACTACAGCTTAGTTATTGTTGGAAATTTATATATCAATCTTGGTTACTACCGTACCATTGGAAGTGTTCCAATTACTTGGTACCAATTTTGTCTCAATTTAACCACATTCTTTGAGACAAAAAATCAAGCACTTTGATTGCCAATCAGAGATGAAGTTTACAAATAGACTGTACTTGTATTTCAATAAGACTCTAAATCTGATGCATGCACTGATTTACACAATTCTAAACAAAGAGAAATATATGGATGCAAAGTAAACAATGAAAACAAAAGTAGAAAAACAAACAAACTTTTTGTGTAGAATGATCTCTTTACTTAAGACATTTAATGTCCTGTATAGTATATTGTTACAGGTTAATGGTATATGTCTCCAGCATCCAACAATACCTCGATGTTTTTAGCAAAAAATTGATGAAACCGAATCAGCGAACACAAACTCTCTCACTCTAAAAAGGTTTCAAATTTTCAAAGTAATTTTTTTTTTGTGTTTCTCCTTCTCGGGAAGAAGGGTTTTTTAACGCATTGAAACAACACGACGGTTTTAACGAAACAGTTTCTCTTCAATTGGGACGTAACTGTCGAGATATATCTTCACAAATATATCTGTTGGGAATAGACACATTTTTATTCACTACTTCAATATGGATTGGGGGCCATATCCAAAATTCATATTTCCTATAATCCCCCACATGAATGAAGTTGTCTTTACAGAAAATTGAAAAATAAAGTTTAATCATATACTCTAATGCAGATACTAGAGAATTGTGCGTGGAACACCACTACATAAGGAGAGATAGCTTTTGGCTTTGAATCTTCTCTAGCGAACATCTACTGGGTTTACTAGTTGCTAAGTGAGCGTGATGTCTTGAACTGCTCAACATTAAAATATAAATCGATGCAGTAGAAGTCACATAGCTTATTTCCTCACAAATGCAGTTTTTGGTTGTGTTCATTTCGGCTCTGAACGATGCTGGTTTTTCATGATCGTTCTGTACAATGTACTGCAAGGGAGTACTTTAGATTCGAGAGATCAATCTGTACAAATCCGGCCTAAACCAAGAAATGGTCGTTCCAGACTTGCTTCGGTCACAAAAAGGAGGAGAAGGGTTGGTTTTGGGGAGGGAAGCGAAGAGAGTGTTGAGACCAGAATAGTTGATTCTGGAAGAGTAGTCGTTTTGTGACTTGTATCAGAAAGTGGGAAGCTAACAGATGGGAAAGCTAGCAAACGTTTTCTGAGTGTTGTATGCTCCTGACCCGAACTTATTGTTCGGTGGAAATAGGTAATGCCTATTTATACAAGTCGAAGTGAAACGTATTTTGGTCTTATTAAGAAATGGAAAACGGGTGAGTAAATGGGAGGAGGTGGTAACCGGTAACGCTTGGAATTGGTGTTCCATAAAAGAAATCATTTTACCATTACTCCATGTATTTACTAACCACCTCATCCTTATGACACTTTCTTATAATGAGCGTAGTGCACACCGGACGTTGTAAACCGCCAAACCAATACCCAATAAGCATCCCCTAGTTTGTGACATGTGTTGATGTCTCGAGTGTTTTCGTGGAAAACATGTAGCATGTTGTTGTTGTCTGGCAAGTTGAGCTTCGAAGACTTTTCGGCTCGATGGTGACCTTCAACGGTGGAAATTTTGCATCTTAAGAGAAAGGTAGCCGTTGATTATTGCAACCTTTCATTTGGTAGCCAGTGACATGAAAGTATGATCAGTATGGCTTTAATATGGCCCAGTTTAGGCGCGGACAAAAGTTAGGGTTTTGACTTTGTTTAGGCGCGACCAAACTAGGGACAAAGGTTGTCATGCGTTAGCTGGTAACCTTGGACGGCTAAGATCTGCATCTTAGATGAAAAAGTGGTTGTTGATTGATGCATGCCTTCGTTTTGGTAGCCGCATAGGGAAGGCTGGCATGGTAAGGCGCGACAAGGTGGTTGGCATGCCATTGGCACATGTGGCATGGCATGCCTTGGCGCGGTTTGGCGTGGCCAAAACTAGGGTTTTGGGCAAAAGGTTACCATGCGTTGTTTGGCGACCTTGGACAGCTATGATTTGCATCTAGGATGGAAGGGTGGCCGTTGTTCGTCACACGCCTTCGTTTTGGTAGCCGCATGGAGAAGGCCGGCATGGTATGGCGTGGCAAGGTGGTTGGCATGTCATTGGCACATGTGGCATGGCATGCCTTGGCGCGGTTTGGCGTGGCCAAAACTAGGGTTTTGGGCCAAAGGTTACCATGTGTTTTTTGGACCTTGGACGGCTAGGATTTGCATCTAGGATGGAAGGGTGGTCGTTGATCGTTGCACGCCTTCGTTTTGGTAGCCGAGTAGGGAAGGCCGGCATGGCATGCCGCGGCAAGGTGGTTGGCATGCCATTGGCACATGTGGCATGGCATGCCTTGGCGCGGTTTGGCGTGGCCAAAACTAGGGTTTTGGGACAAAGGTTACCATGCGTTGTTTTGCGACCTTGGATGGCTAGGATTTGCATCTAGGATGGAAGGGTGGCCGTTGATTGTCGCACGCCTTTGTTTTGGTAGCCGCATGGGGAAGGCCGACATGGTATGGCGCGAAAAGGTGGTTGGCATGCCATTGGCACATGTGGCATGGCATGCCTTGGCGCGGTTTGGCGTGGCCAAAACTAGGGTTTTGGGCCAAAGGTTACCATGCATTGTTTGGCAACCTTACGGCTAGGATTTGCATCTAGGATGGAAGGGTGGTCGTTGATCGTCGCAGGCCTTTGTTTTGGTATCCGCATAGGGAAGGCCGGCATGGTATGGCGCGACAAGGTGGTAGGCATGCTATTGGCACATGTGGCATGGCATGCCTTGGCGCGGTTTGGCGTGGCCAAAACTACGGTTTTGGGCCAAAGGTTACCATGCGTCGTTTGGCGACCTTGGACGGCTAGGATTTGCATCTAGGATGGAAGGGTGGTCGTTGATCGTCGCACGCCTTCGTTTTCGTAGCCGCATAGGGAAGGCCGGCATGGTGGGGCCAAGGCCAATAGCGCGGATGGCTTGGCATAGTGGGGACAAGGGTTTGGCACGGACGGCTTGGCATGGTGGGGCCAAGGCAAGGTGCGATTGGCTTGGCATGGTGGGGCCAAGGGTTTGGCATGCCATTGGCGCATGGTGCGGCTAGCATGGTTGGGGCCAAGGCAAGGCGCGGTTGGCTTGGCATGGTGGGGCCAAGGGTTTGGCATGCCATTGGCGCATGGTGCGGCTAGCATGGTTGGGGCCAAGGCAAGGTGCGGTTGGCTTGGCATGGTGGGGCCAAGGGTTTGGCATGCCATTGGCGCATGGTGCGGCTAGCATGGTTGGCATGCCTTGGCGCGGAGATGTGGCTGGCATGGTTTTCCATTGGCATAGTGGTGCGACTGGGATGGTTGGCATGCCTTGGCACGTAGATGTGGCTGACATGGTTTGTCATTGGCACAGTGGTGCGGCTGGCATGCTTGGCATGCCTTGGCGTGAAGATGTGGCTGGCATGGTTTTACATTGGCACAGTGGTGTGTCTGACATGCTTGGCATGCCTTGGCGCAGAGATGTGGCTGGCATGGTTTGCCATTGGCACAGTGGTGCGGCTGGCATGGTTGGCATGCCTTGGCGCGGATATGTGGCTGGCATGGTTTGCCATTGGCACGGTGGTGCGGCTGGCATGGTTGGCATGCCTTGGCGCGGAGATGTGGATGGCATGGTTTTCCATTGGCACAGTGGTGTGGATGATATGGTTGGCATGCCTTGGCACGGAGATGTGGCTGGCATGGTTTGCCATTGGCACAGTGGTGCGGCTGGCATGGTTGGCATGCCTTGGCGCGGAGAATGTGGCTGGCATGGTTTTCCATTGGCACAGTGGTGCGGCTGGCATGGTTGGCATGCCTTGGCGCGGTAGCATGAGAATTAGGGTTTGGCATAGATGATGTCGGTCAATGTTAAGGGTTCTGTCGTGGAACATGACACATAAAAAAAAGGTACTCTGGTAATTCTTACGGAGGAATGTTGATCGATTCAATAAATGTGCTAATGATCGTAGTGACGTTATGTCAGATGCGCGGTTTTACGATTTTAACCCTAAGCTAAAAACCACCATCAATATTAAATCCCCTGCTTAGCTCGGAACGGCAGCATCGTTGCGAGGTAAGCATAAGATGGTGACAGGCTAAGACAAAAATCGAAACAACAAGTCGTGAAAAGATGGTCAGGAAGGTCCGACTAACCTTTTTCGAGAGGTAAAGAGTGTTTGTGCTTCCCGTGTTGCCGGCCTTGCATAAATTGTACTGGTGGTGCAGACCATGGAGTGGTGAGACGAAAATCGTCAGCTTAGTCTGGCCATGCATCACCTTGGCTTGGTTAGGGAACATTGTGACGCTGGCTTGGCGAGTTTGTTGGTGTTGGCGCGGCAAGATGGTGTAAGGCATGACGCGGTTTGGCGAGGCAAGCGGATGGTGGTGCAAGGCATGACACGGTTTGGTGAGGCAAAGCATGCGCGGACGGCTTGACATGGTAGTGATTTTTCCTTGCGCGCCCGATTGCCTCTTTTCCTTACTTGACTCGAATAGGAAGTCCTTTCCTCATTCAAATATCAAAGTATCACGCCCTCCTGTCTCGTTTGGCTTTCATTAGGGTTTTTGATGAGGGGTTTCGTTTGAGGCTGATTTCCAGGTCGTGATGTAATCACGTTCCGCTTATTCAGTCTGTGTTTATCTTTCTTCCTTTAGGGTTTCCACAGTATTTATGCCGGTGAAGTTGCATCGTGTTCCCAGTTTTACAACAAAGATTTCCTCTTGTTGAGTCCACCTCTCTTCATCATGTCGATCAGAAGTGAATCATCCTCGAGCCAGCTAGATTCTCCAGTCAAACGCGTGAGGCCTGACTCTTGCAACAATTCCCCCATCCGGGTCATTCGAGTCAAGAAGATTATACCAGTATGTTTTTATTGATCAACAGGTGTTTCATTGTTTACCGATGAATGACAAAAGTTCTCTTTTGTGTAGAGATATCCTGTCGGAGCGTGCGTTACCATCATTGATGAAGATGATTTGGTTACCCCTTTTCCTTCAAGCCCGATCCCACCAGCTACTGCATATCTGGAGAACTCCGACTTAGGAATTTCTTATCATGAGTATCCCAATGCAGGTTTGTTGTTCGGAACCCGCACGAGGTGTCTTTCCTCTAACTACCGAAACGTCGGTGGGTTTCTGGTGCGGAAAGAATTCGTGACTCTTTACACAAAGATATGGAAGATATATGGCCACATCGCCACCGAGAGTGTGGTGCAATATTGTTCGTCCTCTTTAGTTACCATAGTGAATTGTCTCTTGCCGATGGTCGTCTAAATGGAGAGTATGTCTATCCGTGTTGTCGCGGAATCAACTATTCAAAAGTGGTAGAATATGGTGTCTACCTGTGAATCACATTAGTTGGTTGCGACATCGTCTTGATATTGTGAAAGTCGCAGAGCCAGTATTCTTGCTGGCATAGTCCCTGCTACGAAAGCTATTCTGGAAGAGGAGAAATCTCTGGCCATGGAGTCACATAAGGTGGAAGAGTCAATCCGGAACTTGAAGAGTAGGACTGAAAGGTATCAAAGCCGATTAAAGATGATGCTTTCGAGGGATTACAATCTGTTGGATGGGCTTTTCTGAGTTATGTGGTTATGAGATGTTTGGTTTCTTTCTGGGTTTTAAGCTTGTTTTTGCTCTCTCTCTTTTTCTTTTTTTTTTTGTATTTTTTTTAAAAGAATAAGAGAATTTTATCGATTTACTTCAATCAAACAAAGGAAAAGAAACTTGATATTTGAGATGTGGAAGAAAAGTGGAAAGATGCCTGGCTATCCGTGTTTATGATACGGCGAGGCGCGAGGTGGTGGTCAGGTGTAGTATGCCTTAAGCCACTTTCCGTTGATGACTACTTCCAGTTTTCCCCCGTCTTCTTTAATGACCTTGTAGTACCCACTGTTGTACGCTTTTGTGAGTATATAAGGCTCTTCCCACTTTGCGGAGAATTTTGGTGCGGACGCGTCTTGCGGAATGTGTTTGGCAGTCTTCAGTACCAAATCTCCCACTTGAAAAACCTGAGGCTTCACGGGTTTTTTATATGCTATGGAAACCCTATTTCTGTATGCTTGTGCGTGTTCTTCCGCCTTGGATCTTCTGGAATCTACAGTGTCCAATTCTGCGACTCTGAAGCTCAATGCTTCAGCTTCATTCCATCGAACTCCGCTTGCTTCGGCAATCCTAGCGGATGGGATTTTAACTTCTGCTGGGAGGATGGCGTCTGCGTCGTAAACAAGGGAGTAGGGAGAGGCCCCAGTGGAACTTCTTGGTGATATCCGGTACGCCCAGAGCGCCATTGGCAATTTCTCATGCCATGTTCGAGGATTATCATGCACTGTCCGACTGAGGATTCGGCTCAGAGTTTTGTTGGTGCTTTCAGCCTGTCCGTTCTCTTGGGGGTAGCACACGGTGGAGAAGACTTGCTTAATTTCGAATTCTTCGAGTAACTCCCGTGCTTGCTTGTTTGCGAAAGGAGTGTCGTTGTCGGTGATGATATGTTTAGGCACACCAAATCGGCAGATAATGTACTCCTTAATGAATGTCGCGATTGTGGTTCCATTCGTCCCTCGTAAAGGCATGGCTTCGACCCATTTGGTGAATATTCGGTTGCTGTTATTATGTACTCGTGATGCTTTAAGGACGGCGGATTGATCTTTCCAATGATATCGAGTCCCCGACTGTGAAAGGGCCACGGACTGCTTATCGAATGCAGGGGAGTCGATGGTACATGGATAAGGTTTCCGTGAATTTGGCATTTTTTGCATCCCTGGACGAAAACAGTTGCATCATCCTCCATGGTTGGCCAGTAGTATTTCTCGTGTATCTGAAGAAATAATTTCCGTTTTCCTTGGTGTTCGCCTTCGTGCATCTCTTTCAGCATGATTGGGATTTCTGCTTCATTCAAACATCGTAGCAAACTTCCTCCAAAGCTCTTACGATATAAGATTCCTTCGTGGAATACGAATCTCTCGGACCTTTGTTTTATTTTGGCTGCATCCTTATTATTGATGGGGAGTACGTTGTCGTGAAGGTAACTGATATGTGGCTCCTGCCAGTCCCCAGCGTGACCGATATTAAAAACTTCTAATTGATGTGGTGGCGCTTGACAGTTGGAACAGGTTCTTTTAAGTAACCCAGATCGAGCCTCCATTTCTGGCCAGTATTAGCCAAGGCGTTGCAAACGGCGATAGAGTGTTACCACTAATGTTTTCCCACAGATTTCATCATGGACGCGGTTGAATTGTTGTTGTGCTTCTCCCCTTCCAAGACATCTTGACAAGGAACCGTCTGGATTTCGATGATATAGCACCCCTCGTACCATGAAGAAATTTTATAAGGTTTTGAGACTGACCTTTCCCTGGAAAAGAGAGCTGCTAAACTCTTGGATAATTGGTGTTCTCCAGTCGCCAGCTTCATCCTCTTCGGGTTGTGAAAGCCATGTTGAAGCGACGGTTCGTCTCTTCACTGTCAGGGTTTCCTCAAAACCTTCAAATTGCAGTTTTGATGCTAGCGTGGCTAGGCAATCAGTGTGTTGGTTGCCGCTGCACCCAATATGCGTTATGGTCGCGTCGGCGAAGTAGTTTAGCAGTTTTTATGCCTCCGCTCTGTATGGGGCCAAGGTTACTTCCTTCAGTGCGTATACTCCGTTCACTTGGTTGAAAAGTAATTCAGAATCCCCTCTTATTTCTATACGTGTGGCTCCAGCTCGTTTAGCCAAGGACAGTCCTATGAGAAAGGCTTCATATTCTGCTGAATTGTTAGTGCAGGGGAAGTCTAGCTTGAAGGAGTGCGAGAATACTTCACCGGCCGGGGATACTAGAACCACACCTGCTCCTCCAATACCGTTGTTAGTAATAGAGGAGCCGTCGAAGAATAGTAGCCACGTTTCTTCTTGGATGAAAGAGATTTCTGGAAAGTCTCCAGAGAGGTCCTCGTGTAGCGTCATGGTATTCTCTCCCGGAAACTCCCCCAGTAAATCCGCAACTACTTGCCCTTTGATGGCTCTCGGGGAAGCGCATGTTATGTCGAACTCTGACATTTGGAGGAGCCATTACCGATCTTCCCATTAGGGTCGGTTTTGAGAGGAGGAACTTCAGAGGATCGGACTTAGATATAAGCACCACTTTATTGGAAAGCTGGTAATGCCTGAATTTCTGGATGGAGTGGATGAAATCTAAGCACGCATTTTCTGCTTCGGGATATCTGAGTTTGGCATCTCTTAAAGTCCGACTGAAGTAGTAGATGGGATGCTCAATCCCTTCGTCATCTTCTTGAGCGAGGAGAGCTCCGACAGCAGTGTCACTAAAGGCAGTGTAGAGGTGTAGCGGTCTTCCTTGTATGGGAGATTTCATGATGGCTGAGGAAGATAATGTTTGTTGAATCTTCCGGAACGCTTCTTGTTGTAGTGTGATTCAGACGAAGCTTGCTCCTTTCTTCAGTAAGGGGGTAAACGAAGCAACAAGTTGAGCCAATCCTGGTATGAAGCGGCGAATGTAGTTTATTTTACCCATGAAACTCTGGAGTTCTTTCATGGTTCGTGGTGGTGGCATTGTAAGGACGGCTTGTGTTTTGACTGGGTCAACTTTAATTCCCTCGGCAGTCACTTGGAAACCTAGGAACTTGCCCGAAGAGACACCAAAAGCACACTTCAATGGATTCATCTTCAGTTTGTACTCGCGACATATTTCGAATACCTGTCGCAGAATTCCTGCATGGGCTTCCCGAGTTTTTGACTTAACCACTATGTCATCTACATAATCTTCGACTTGCTTATGCATCATATCGTGAAAAATGGTGGTCATGGTGCGTCGGTATGTGACGCCAGCGTTTTCCAAACCGAAGGGCATCACAGTGTAGTAAAAGTTTCCAAGAGGAGTTCGAAAAGCCGTCTTACTTGCATCATGTTCGTACATCTTTATTTGGTTGTAGCCGTTGTATCTATCCATGAAAGAGAACATGCCATGTCCACTGGTGGCGTCTACTAGCATGTCAATGTTGGGGAGCGGAAAGTCATCTTTAGGGAAACATTTGTTCAAATCCCTAAAATCGACACATCACCTAATCTGGACATTCTTCTTTTTTACCGAAACTACGTTGGTCAACCAAGTGGGGTGGTGAATCGGTTTGATGAAACCAGCCGCTGGTAGCTTTTGAATCTCTACCTTAATATGTTTTTCTACATCATGCCGGAATTTTATCGGGGTTTTCTTGACCGGTTTGGACCCGGGTATCACGTGTAAATGATGAGTGACTAGCTTCTCGTCCAAGCCAGGCATTTCCTCGTATGTCCATGCGAATACGTCTTGATATTCCTTGAGAAGGTCTACCAGCTTTACGCGTTCGTCCACCCACAGAGTCGAGCTGATCGAGATGGGTCACGGAGATTATTCACTCCCGACATTAACAACCTCAAGTTCGTCCATGGTAGAGTTGGTCCCGTTTTGTAGTTGTCGTGGTGCATCAGGTACTTCCTCTTGTGGCTCGTTATTACGTTTGTGTTCCATTAGGCGGAGAGACTATGCGGTAGTCTCTTCTGTTAATTGCTAATAGCGGCGCTGATATACAGTTTTCCCTTTTTTCATCGTGACCCATGATAAAATCTCGTCCTCGCTTGGTATGGGTGTAAGCCGCACTCCGGTTTGGCGGGTGGAGGCTGGCGAGTCTCTCTTTCGAAGGGGTGATGTGAGACCGGGTTTCTCCATGAAGCGGTGCAGGACAATCGGTTTCTTCAATGGACGTCCACTTTGGCAGTGGAGTGTGGTGAGCCTTGTTGGTTGTGGCCTGCAGGCCCTTTCTTGGCTCAAAAATCTCCATGCCGCAGATTGGCGCATAAGGAGATAATGATGAGGCGATGCGAACGACTTCTCCGTTTAACATGGTTTTCAAGCACTGGTGATACGTCGAAGGAATGATTACGTTATCGTGGAGCCATGGTTTTCCCAGTATCATGTGGTAATCTGGCTCCTTTTCGATTACCTCGAACCTTACTTTTGACTGGACGGGCCATATTGATAAATTCAAGTTGACGTACCCATACGTGCTGGTTTGGTTGCCTTCGAAATTGGTCATTGTAGTGGACTATCGCACGACTTCATTCGGCCGTATCCTGGCCGTTCTGAGCGTCCTGAGGGTAACAACGTTGGAAGATGCTCCCGTGTCGATGAGAGCCCTTTTGAATTCCACATCCTTGATACGAGTTGTAACGTGTAGGGCCAGGTTATGTCCTTCCTCTGCCATCATTTCGTCGTCGGTAAACGTGATATTGTTGATGGACATCTCTGGTGTTCTTGACGTTTCCAAGCGTGAAGAAATCAAGGACGCATTTAACGTTGTTCGATTGATGGCGGTGAACGTATCCATCCGTTGATCTTTTGAAAGATGTAAGAGTTCACATAGATTCTCCACCAGGGAGGCCGCTTCCTGGCCTACTGTTTTCTGGTTAGTAGTGAAGTTGTTGACTTGGGAGTGATCGTTTGGGATGTTAGTCCCCAGTCCTGGAGTTTCCGGGGCAAGTGAATCGTTCGATTCTGTCGTTAAGTTGATGAGGAAATCCAGTATGATGTTGATTGCATCTTTCATCAGACCCATATTCTTGGTGTAGATCTTCTGAATCCGCACCAAGTCAGTCAGCCTTGGAATTCCTTCGTCGATTGCGTTGTTGCGCGTTGCGTTGAGGGAGGAAACCTTGCCGTTTTCCTGAGTGGAACTTGAGGACACGAATTCAGCCCTAAAACCGACCATCTTCCAAAGTTAGAGAAACGTGTTCTGAAATTGGTATTGGAACCAAGAGATTGACCTCCCACTGTGGTCGCCAATTGTTTGAGGGTGAAAACGGTTTTTGCTGATTCCGGTAATTTCGGGCGTGTGGGTGAGAAACGAGTCTAAACCCTAAACAATGTACCGCAAGGGAGTACTTTAGATTCGAGAGATCAATCTGTACAAATCCGGCCTAAACCAAGAAATGGTCGTTCCAGACTTGCTTCGGTCACAAAGAGGAGGAGAAGGGTTGGTTTTGGGGAGGCAAGCGAAGAGAGTGTTGAGACCAGAATAGTTGATTCTGGAAGAGTAGTTGTTTTGTGACTTGTATCAGAAAGTGGGAAGCTAACAGATGGGAAAGCTAGCAAACGTTTTCTGAGTGTTGTATGCTCCTGACCCGAACTTGTTGTTCGGTGGAAATAGGTAATGCATTTTATACAAGTAGAAGTGAAACGTACTCTGGTCTCCTTAGGAAATGGAAAACTGGTGAGTAAATGGGAGGAGGTGGTAACCGGTAACGCTTGGAATTGATGTTCCATAAAAGAAAGCATTTCACCGTTACTACCTGTTTTACTAACCACCTCATCCTTATGATACTTTCTTATAATGAGCGTAGTGTACGCCGCACGCTGTAAACCGCCAAACCAATACCCAATGAGCATCCCCCATTTTGTGACATGTGTTGATGTCTCGAGTGTTTTCGTGGAAAACATGTAGCATGTTGTTGTTGTCTGGAAAGTTGAGCTTGGGAGACTTTCCGGCTCGGTGGTGACCTTTAACGGTCGAGATTTTGCATCTTAAGAGGAAGGTAGCCGTTGATTATTGCAACCTTTCGTTTGGTATCCAGTGGCATGAAAGTATGATCAGTATGGATTTAATATGGCCAAGTTTAGGCGCGGCCAAAAGTTAGGATTTTGGCTTTGTTTAGGCGCGAGCAAACTAGGGCCAAAGGTTGTCATGCGTTAGCTGGTAACCTTGGACGCCTAAGATCTGCATCTTAGATGAAAAAGTGGTCGTTGATTGATGCATGTCTTCGTTTTGGTAGCCGCATAGGGAAGGCTGGCATTGTATGACGCGACAAGGTGGTTGGCATGCCTTGGCGCGGTTTGGCGTGGCCAAAACTAGGGTTTTGGTCCAAAAGTTACCATGCGTTGTTTGGCGACCTTGGACGGCTAGGATTTGCATCTATGATGGAAGGGTGGTCGTTGATCGTCGCACGCCTTCGTTATGGTAGCCGCATGGGGAGGGTCGGCATGGTATGGCGCGGCAAGGTGGTTGGCATTCCATTGGCACATGTGGCATGGCATGCCTTGGCGCGGTTTGGCGTGGCCAAAACTAGGGTTTTGGGCAAAAGGTTACCATGCGTTGTTTGGCGACCTTGGACGGCTAGGATT
>NC_039368.1:40526371-40527120 GCF_003573695.1 Papaver somniferum
CATCTAGGATGGAAGGGTGGCCGTTGATCGTCGCATGCCTTCGTTTTGGTAGCCGCATGGGGAAGGCCGGCATGGTATGGCGTGGCAAGGTGGTTGGCATGCCATTGGCACATGTGGCATGGCATGCCTTGGCGCGGTTTGGCGTGGCCAAAACTAGGGTTTTGGGCCAAAGGTTACCATGCGTTGTTTGGCGACCTTGGACGACTAGTATTTGCATATAGGATGGAAGGATGGACGTTGATCATCGCACGCCTTCGTTTTGGTAGCCGCATAGGGAAGGCCGGCATGGTATGGCGCGGAAAGGTGGTAGGCATGTTATTGGCACATGTGGCATGGCATGCCTTGGCGCGGTTTGGCGTGGCCAAAACTAGGGTTTTGGGCCAAAGGTTACATGCGTCGTTTGGCGACCTTGGACGGCTAGGATTTGCATCTAGGATGGAAGGGTGGCCGTTGATCATCGCACGCCTTCGTTTTGGTAGCCGCATAGGGAAGGCCGGCATGGTGGGGGCAAGGCCAATGGCGCGGATGGCTTGGCATAGTGGGGCCAAGGGTTTGGCACAGACGGCTTGGCATGGTGGGGCCAAGGCAAGGTGCGATTGGCTTGCCATGGTGGGGCCAACGGTTTGGCATGCCATTGGCGCATGGTGCGGCTAGCATGGTTGGGGCCAAGGCAAGGCGCGGTTGGCTTGGCATGGTGGGGCCAAGGGTTTGGCATGCCATTGGCGCATGGTGCGGATAGCATGGTTAGG